>NW_022196898.1:58426996-58441477 GCF_008632895.1 Mastomys coucha | reverse complement strand
GCCCTGGTTGTCCTGGAACTTACTCTGTAGACCAGGCTGGTCTCGAACTCAGAGATCCACCTGCCTCTGCCTCCCAAGTGCTAAGATTATATGCATGTGCCACCACTGCCTGGCTTATTTCTCTTTTTCTTAAACGTATGGCCCAGCATTAGCAACATATTGAACCAAGAAGACACACATATAGCTCTCTTTCTTACATTGGGTTACCATTGCTGTGGTGAAACATAATCAAAAGCAACCTAGGGAGGAAAAGGTTTATTTGGCTTGTAGACCCCAAGTCACAGTATATTGGAGGAAGACAAGGCAGGGTCTCGAACCAAGCAGGAACCTGGAGGCAGAAGCTGATGCAGAGGCCATGAATGAGTGCTGCAAAACCGGCTTGCTCAGCCTGGTTTCCTATAGACTATACTCAGAGGTGAGGACTTTCCCCATCAACCACCAGTTAAGAAAATGTCCTAAAAGCATGCCTGCAGCCAGGCGTGACAGAAGCGTTTTTCTCAGCTGACACAACACTAAGCAGCACAAGCACCTAGCAGCAGCACTGACTGAAGCCATCCTTCACATTTCCCTCACGCCCACTACCTACCTCTTAGCTATCCAGAATCACCAATCGCTAGCCCCAGCTCCCAGGCTGTACGATGACTAGGTGGCTAGAGTCTACAAGGACCACTTTGGATTGTGGATTCACTTTACTTTCTGAGTGGTTCTGTTGTAGAAACTCTGCCCAAACGGACTTTAGATTAATCTGTCTTGAAGGTTGGAAACCTGAAATTATGACATCATTTGAACATTTATTTGTATATCACGACAGGAAGGAAACTCAGATGACCCTGAGGCTCCTTAAGCCTTTGCAGAAGTGCCTCATCTTTGAAAGTAACGATTAGTCTATGAAGCCAAGGCCACTTGTTGTGTCCTTGGGTCCTCACCGCTGACTTAACCTCTGTGGAGGAAAGAAAAGGCGCCTCCAGCCACCATCGAAAAAGTAAACCATTCTCAACACCTAATTGGCTTAACTGTTTTTCCTTAATTCACACAGTCTCAACATATCTTTATAAAATTAGGCTGTAGCTTTCAAGTTATATTCAGAAAATCCAATTTCTACTATTAAAACGGTGGCCAAAGGAAAGGAGATCCACTAAATATATAGAAATCATAGCAAGATACAAAATGAGCATTTCAGTACTCTAGCCGAACACAATCTCAAGTTCTTGATGTGCTTGGACCCTATCCCAAACCGCTAATTACTTCTCAGCTCAAATGGGCAAAATCATTAGCAATTTACATCGAAATAGGTGAACAGACATGTTTCTTTCTTTCTATTCCCTGTAGAAAACAGTCTGCACCATATTGCAATACTGAGAAAGTTTATTCTTAGCAGCATGTCTCCCCAGACGGTTTACAACAGCACGGGGAATATTAACTATATGATTAATAAATAATCACAACTCTGTGTCCAATCTCCAGCTCACATTCAAATGGAGTCGTGATTATGTAAGATGTCTCAGAGAAGTTCTGAAAAGAATAGTTATATGTTTTAATTTAGATTTATTCCAGAATTAATGTACACATATTTACATATCCCATGCATATTTACATATGAAATTATTTTAACCATTATCAGTATATAGCTACCTCCAGGGAGAAATGCAATAAAGAACTTAGCAGCCGGAAAGCACAGTGAACAACAACTTAGAACAGAAGGTAGAGAGGATCATAAACAAAGAGAATCTGAAATTAGAGAAGGAATTTTTAATTAGGTGGAATTTGATCACTCAGCTGGAATTTGTGATACTGGAACTAGAACGCTTTGTTGTTGTGGAAAATGCTTTCAGATATTTCATTAACAGACCAAGTAGAAAATTCCATTTCAGTCTTCCACATTGTTTTTCTCTCTCTCCCTAGAAAGTGTAGTGCAATATGAACTAGCTTGTACAGAAACGGTGGTATGGTTACTTACATAAGTGTGGTATGGCTAAGCCTAACCTAGGTCTTGGATTTGGGGGGAAAGCCTCAAATTTCTGCTTGACCAATGTTACATTAAATTCCAAAGTATAATCATTGTGACTACAAACAACAACAAGAAAACCGCGCATGGGCAAGGGAGTATATCTAGTTCCAGATGCACCATCCTGTGCGTGCCAAGAGATGTCTGAGAAGCCTATGGTGACAGTCCCTATCCTTCTTTATGCAAAATTATGAGCTAAAATGCCAGACAGCCCTCTCATTCTCAGGCTTAAGTAGGATTAAACAGAATGGCATAGCAATTAAAAACACAGACTGGTATCAATGCGCTTGGGTTTGAATCCCAGATCTGCTAATCCCAGCTTTGTGTGACCCTGGGCAGGCAATTTAAGGACTTTGTGCCTCTGTTATTCTGTAAAATAAACTTGATAATAATTATAATCTTTCACACAGTTGTTACATGTGTGTTTATGTGCATTTAACACCTAAATAACAAAACAGAAAATGTGATCCATATATTTACTAAATAAATACATATTATATGTGGCAGTTTAGGAGTTACAATCTGGTAAGAATTTGGTATTCCTGCCCCCTTCATTGTTTTTTTTTTCCACTCTATCTTATAATAATTACTATAGACATGGGACTTGTTCTATATGGTTCTGAAAAAAATTTTCATCAAGTGACTCTCACTATTTAAGTCCTTCTACATCTAATTTCAGATCTGTGATTTTTGAACTCCAGTTCTCTGAGATGGCTGTTGATTTTGCAGCTTTATTATTACCCAAACTTTAAATCTCATAGTCACAATAACATATTGTACAAAAATATGTAAGAATCCTGATCTTTGAACCAAATACAATTAGAAATCAAGCCCTATAGCTTTCTTTCATTCTGCAAAGAACATCAATTAAAGAATCAGGCTGTCTGTAATCATTGTGATCCAATGATCTGACTCATGGGGTGGCCCTGGTCAAAGCACTCAATAACCAATAACTAAAGAGGAAAAGAAAAAGGGCTCTCTAAAACTCTGTAGCCTTGAAAGTTTGCTATGTGTTTGTAAAGAGTATAGAGCTCTCGGTATAGAATGCAGAATTGGTTGACTTTTATATTCATAAATAGAATCCTAAATGAAAGCATCCCCTTCAGGTAGTGTAGAGAATTATTGATTGAACTGACTAGACCCTGTTCAGCCATTGGACTTGAGATTCCAGTGCTGAGTGTACAAACTAAGAAGCCCTTAAAGCATGCCCTCTTTCAAAGCTTTATATCGGGGTCTCTCCTTGGCTTTTCCTTGGTAGGGTTTTTTGATAGCCATTCACTTTCTCTTTGTTTTCAGCAGTGGGAAGAACTTGAACAGATTTGTTGAGAAATTGAGTGGCTGGGTCACTAAGAGGATTGTAGATTTTAATAGACTCTCTCTGCACTGCCCACACAGCTCGCTATTTCTTAAAACCCTAAGTATGAAGGGTTTGAATCAGAACTTTAAATATTATACAGCTGAATCATCAAAGGCTTTTAAACCTGAGGCTGGGTTAATGAAGGACAGGAAAAAAATCTGGTGTAGTGAATGAATCCTTAGCTGTTAATAGTGATTTCCCCTGGAGCAGAACAGGGGGAAACTGAAGAAGAAATGCTTAATTGAACCAAAATAAGATGCTACAACATACATGAAAATCAAAGATTTCAAATGGCAAATTAAAATTAAGAGTTAGGAAGTAAAGGTGCGTTTTTTTGTTGTTGTTGTTGGTTTTTGTTTGTTTGTTTTGTTTTGTTTTTTATCTTTCTTTTCTGGAGGCTACTAATATAATGGCACTGGATGCTGGAAAAGGTTCTGGAATCAGCATAGTTAATAGTTCCCTGGAAAGTGAGGACAAAGTGGTACCTTTTCCCACTAAGCTTAATTTATTCAATTTAAAGAAATATTCTCTATTCTGGTAGTGTGTTATGCCTTTCTGTGTGTGTGTTTTTTTCCTTAAGATATCCTCTTTGAAAGAAATGATAATAATATATGATCCTTCTTTGTTGCATTTTATTTGTGGTTCCTTGCTCTTACTGATAGCATTAAAGGTCAGCAATTCCATGTAGTCCCCACAAAGAAGAGAAAAAATGCTTTGTCCCCTGAACACAAAAGTCTGAGGCCCAGCAACTTGTCAGTGCTCTTCAAGGTGGTGGAAGCTGTTGCAAGATGGATGCTGCCTCTACTCTTCATTGTGAGCTCTCAAGAAGAAATAGAGAAGGGAGGAAGGAAGAGTGCATGTTAAGCCAAGAATCTACTACAGACAGTAATCGACAACCGCTGCTCTCCATAGGGAATAGCCAAGTATCGTCCTTGCAAGACCCAAATCTTTTCTTCATTTCATATCTTTTCTTGAATTCATTTACCTTTGTGGACAGGAAAGAAGTAGTTTATAATGGATTTTCCAAAATGAGATGAATAATATTTCAGGAGACAAGCTTCTGTGCTCCACATAAAAAAGATCTTTGAAGGAGAAACTTCAAGCAAATGACAGTTCTTTTCATGAAGAAATCATAATATTCAGACTCTAGGGATATAACAAATATATTCTTGACTACAGTGCAAAACTAAATAAAATCCTTTAGCTAATTCTAATAGAAAAGTTTCTACATACAAACCAAGTAAGTAGACATAATCTACAAATATATATTCCTTGGGCTCTCAAGAGCTATGTGGAGAAATGAAAAAAACAATACCCAAACTATATGAAATGTATATATATGTAAAAGCCAATCCAGATCTCTTTAAAATGTTTAAGATATTGGAATTGAGAGATGTCTCAACTGGTAAAGTGCACTCCACTGAAACATTAGGACCTGTGTTTGAAACCCTCAGCACTTACAAAATAAAATAGAAACAATCATATTCTTCTGTAAAATTAGCACAAGGGAGCAGACACAGATGCCCATAAAGTTCATTGGACACTCAGTCAAACTGATCACCTAATGTCAAGGTTCATTGTTAAATGACATTGTTTCAAAAGTTAAGGAGCCATTCAGGAAGACAACATACATTAAACATCAACCTCTGGCTTCTATGTACTGTACACTTTTGTAACACACACACACACACACACAACCTCTGGCTTCTATGTACTGTACACTTTTGTAACACACACACACACACACACACACACACACACAGAGAGAGAGAGAGAGAGAGAGAGAGAGAGAGAGAGTTTAAAATATTGAATTTCTGTCCACTTATATAGAGATTAAAATATCTTTTGCTTCAATTAAGGTGATTTGCTAACTATGTATAGGTGTGTGTGTGTGTGTTTTATTTAAAAATATTTGTCCATGAAATTATTTGCTTCCTTATAATAAAGTTATTTTGACTGATAGTTCATCCATCCCATTTCCTCCTCCCCCATCTCTCTTCACTCACATGTGAGAAATCTTCCTACAAATCCTACTCATTTTTCAACACCTAAAGTATTTTTTTTCAAACACTGAATATGAAACATGTGCTAGGCACTTGATTTTTCCCCCAGATGCCTCAAAAACCAATTACAGGTTTTAAGTAGATGTGTGCTTTAGAATGGAGACAATAGCATAAAATATGAGTTGGAAGAAATCCTGAACTGAAACAGGCAAGTCCATTAGATTACTCTTGTAGTAAGCTATGATGGTAATGGTCAAATTGTGGTCTTGAAATCAACAAAGTCAGAACCATCTGGACACCTGCCCAAAATGCAAACTTGTTTGTGCCTTTTCAGACCTACCATATGGCAAGCTATAGGCTCTATCAAAATACCTTTCATTTTAACATTCCTTTTAGTTGATGAAGCACCAACTTAGAAGTCCACTGAGGAGTGATGATAAGACTGTTGGCTATGCGTTCATAGGTCATGAAATGTCTCCAGATGTTCTGGAAGTAGACGAGATGATAAGTGCTTCCATGACAAAGAAAAAATGAAATATATTTTTAAGTTTATGATTTATGAGAATCATGCCTAATAGACTATCTCAGAGATTATAAAGATACCAACTAAATTAGGTTTAGCAGGGTTAGCTAGAAAATATTTGTTAATCTTATATAGAAATGTGTTCAATATACAACCAGACATGTCCATTAATAATTATGGAATAGAGATATCACAAAACAAAAATGATTAAAGTATGTAATAGTTAAAGTTCTCTAGAAATAAAAAAAAATAGACTAAATAAATGATTGAGGATTTATCAGCAAAATCAGTTCCCATGATCACAGCTACTTAAAAGTCTGAGCCACTTCTAGGCTAGAGACCCTAAAATGACAGTAGCATAGCTGAGTTTAAGTCTGAACACCTCAAGAGAACAGGAAATACAAAGCTGAGATTAAGGCTGAAACCTGTAAAGCAAGCCATTGGTCCATGTCCTGGAGTCTAAAGGCCAGAAAGCCTGGAATTCTAATGTTCGCAACAGATCATGGCACACTCTAGCTTTCTGAGATTGATGTAAACTGAACAGTCCTTAATATCTCATAGTCTTTTGGATGGTGCAGGTACACACTGAAATCTGGTGTTCCCCACCTAAGGATGCATGTGCATGTGATTGTTATGTCTGGGTGCAACCTCACATGCACATCCACAAAAAAAGTTTTCACAAAATTTACAGTTCTACACTTTCTGGATATTCCTAATCCAATCAACTTGACACTAAAATTAATCACCACAAGGTGAGCGTCGTTTTTAAAATTGTCAGGGGCTTTTGTTTATTTTTGCTTGTTTGTTTGTGATATACACCACAGGTTCTTCAGCCCAGGTGACCTCAAACTCAAACTCAGTATACAGTCAAAGTTGGTCATGAAGATGCTCTTACTGTCACTTCCCAAGTGCTAAGATCATAAGCAGAAGCCTCTATGCCCAGAAAAATGATTTAAGGGTAATTAAAGTGAGGGGAGCATGGGAAGATAGGAGAAAGTAACTAAAACTAAAGGCAGAACCTCAAAAGCACTGGCATTTAAAAATAGAGGTGGAATAAGATGGCCCCTGAGTAAGATCTGACAGAAGTCACTTCCACATGGCTTCAATTTGAACAGCACAATGTGAACAATGTGAACAAGAGTTAAAATCAGGAGATGAAAGGTCACAGTACCTTAACTTCATATAATAGTAAGAAAAGAATTACTGAAAAAGGAAGAAATAGGCTGCTTGTATCACCTGTTACCAAGGCAGAACCTCATACTGGGCAAAGCCTCACAACCCCTTTCCCAAGGCCAGTGCCATATGATTCATCTCTGGAACTGCTTTAGCCCCTTAGTCAAAATAGCCTGCACATTCTTTGACTTCATGAACAATATTTAGAAGACTTTTCTCTTTGAAAACCAGGGCATATGTATACACACACACACACACACACACACAGAGAGAGAGAGAGAGAGAGAGAGAGAGAGAGAGAGAGAGAGAGAGAGAGAGAATTTGGAGAGCAGTGAAATCTATCACACAGCACAGCTATGGAGGAGGAAGACAGACAGAGACCTATGGACTGCCATGAGACCCACAGACCTGTCATAGACACCCACTTGAGACTACACTCCTCACCCAGGAGCTGACCAGCCATGTGGCCACCTTGCTTTGGGAGATAACACAATATGCAATGTCAGAAGCCATGTAGGAAAGCAAGTGAGTTTTCTGGAGATTATCCACCCATTTGCATGGCTGAGATGGGTACACTCTGAGATGCAGGGTACTTAGAGACTGTCGTAGGCCTTTCCATCCAGCAGAAATAAGGAGGCAACAACGAGCTCTTCCCCATGCAGTTTAATTAGGGACCTTGTAATCTTGCTTCTTACATCTTACTTATTTCTATCTTACTTCTTCTATTTTACTACTTACATCTTTACATCTTACTACTTACATCTCACTACTTCTATCTTACTACTTACATCTTACTACTTCTATCTTACTACTTACATCTTACTACTTTCTTCTTACTCCTATTTCCTACTTACTCCTATTCCCTACATCTTACTCCTATTCCCTACATCTTACTTCTATTTTATTTCTATCCTTACATCTTACTTACATCTATCCTTACAACTTACTTCTATACTTACTCCTAATTATCATCTCCAGCCCCCAGCCCTTGTGGGTTAAATACTTTCCCTGGTCCCAATCAGCATCTGCTATGTGGCAAAGCACAATAGGTTGCAGGAAAATCATGCCAGCTTGCATCACAAACTAGAGGCACTCAGCTTTTCCAACTAAGGGCTTGTTTATCAATGCTCTCTGCTCTGGCCGGAGACCAGGTGTTCAATATATATGTAGGGTGGCAGCTGCGGTTCCCCACAAGAAACATCATCCCAGGACTGCTTCACACTTCTGAAATGTCTTTACTGATTTCTTGGCCTCAGCCTACACTATTGGGCAGATTTCCTACAGAATCAATGTGAAGATGTACTTTCATGTAGTAATGCTGTATAGATAAATTGAGTATTTCATAATTCCTGAGATGATTTTGTAGAACAAATAAATTGATTCAAGTAATCTCAAGCCCCCATATAGAATAAAAGCTACAAATAGAGCTCTATAAACCTTCATGTATCATGGGCTAATTGCACTAGGAAAAGAAAACAGCCTTAGAAAAAATTTGCAAACAATGAAAACATTCTTTCTAGGTTAGGAAAAAGGCTACTATCTGCTAATTAAAGGCTGTAACTGGGAATGGACAATTTATTGTAGGTACAAGGTCAGAAAATATCTGATAGACTAATTTCTCTATATGACTTCAAAATAATAAGACACAGAGCAGGTGATTTTTCTCTTGACAAAACTGCTAACTTATGACAATAAAAACTATTGTTTTAAACTTATAATGAACTTATGAAGCTAGAACATATGTAATGACTGCTTAATCAGGTCTTAGTCTTAATGGAAAGACACGTAAACAAACCTGTAGTAACTCTTTAAGCTTTATCTATCTATGACATGAAAAATTAGTTTAAACTTACTATGAGTTTGTAGAATATAAAAATGCTTAAAACATAATGTGATCAATTGTGGGGAGCCGTGAAGCTGGACAGGCATTCGCCATGGCAAGATGGCGCCTACTTCCGCTGTAGAGTAAACAACTGTTTGCGCATGTGCATAGAGAACTGTTTGCGCATGTGCGTAGACTGAAAAGACGCCATGTCATGGCCCATTCTGGGGCATTACATAGGGTAATGAGTGGACAGCCAATCATGGGCAGACACGCCACGCTGTGGGCAGACACGCCCGCACTGTGGTGTATATAAGCAGTGAGGATTTTGGGCTCGATCTCTTTTTTCCCTCTGGGAGAGGGCAGTAAACGTCACTGCAGAAGGAACCTAGTGTGTCCGGGTGTCTTCTTCCTGGTGAGACGACTGCACAGGCTACAATCAATTATCCTGAGAAGGTATAAGAACTAAGAACAACCATAAAGTGACAGTAAAACTCTTTTCTGCTTTGCTCAGGATATGTGTCTGTCTGTGTGCCTGAATGTAATGTACTCTTTCTTACTTTCTTTCTTTCTCTCTTTCTTTCTTTCTCTCTCTCTCTCTCTCCCTCTCTCTCTCTCTCTTTCTCTCTCTCTCCCTTCCTTCCTTCCTTCCTTCCTTCCTTTCCTTCTTTTCCTTTCCTTTCCTTTATTTTCCTTTCCTTTCCTTTCCTTTCTTTTCCTTTCCTTTCCTTTTCTTTTCTCTTCGATTTTTTTCTCTTTGGCTCATGAGCCTGTCTCCTGGCCAGGGAGAGGCCCATGAGTCAAAGACATAACTAGCCCACATAAAAGGGGAACATTCCTCCATTGCTGGTAGGTGTGTAAATTGTACAACCACCTTGGAAATCAATATGGCATTTTCTCAGAGAACTGGGAATAGTTCTACCTTGAGGAGCAGCTAAATCATTCCTGGGCATATACCCAAAAGACATTTCAACATCTCACAAAGACACTTACTCAACTATGTTCATAGCAGTTCTATTTGTAATAGCCAGAAACTGGAAACAACCTAGGTGTCCCTCAACTAATGGATAAGAAAATATGGTACATCTACACAATGGAATACTATTCAGCTATTAAAAACCAAGACATCATGAATTTTGTAGACAAGTGGATGGAACTTGAGAACATCATACTGAATGAGGTAACTTAGTCACCAAAGAACATACATGGTATGTATTCACTTATAAGTGGATACTAGCCATAAAATAGAGGTATCATGTTATACTCCAAAGACCCAAATAAGTTAAACAAAAGGCCCAAGTGATAAAACCTGAATCT
This sequence comes from Mastomys coucha, assembly GCF_008632895.1. Lineage (NCBI taxonomy): Eukaryota > Metazoa > Chordata > Mammalia > Rodentia > Muridae > Mastomys > Mastomys coucha. Next base: position 58,431,277 of record NW_022196898.1, on the reverse strand, counting down.
CAATTAGAAGAGGGAATAAAATAGTCATAAAAGGCAGATGGAGGGAGGGCACTAAAAGGGAAAGGAGATGAGGTAGGGATTTAGGATCAGGTATGGAGAAGGAGAAGAGAGATGGTTAGATGGCCATGAAAATTAATGGAAATCTACAACTGATAAAGGTAAGGAATTGGGGGTCATCTTCAGGATGAGTCATGGCCTGGGGCAAGGGACAAGTTTGAGAACCAATGGCCGTGACATTAGCTGTTACTATATTGGGGATATGGAAGTTTGAAGAGGCTACCTCCTGTATCCAGAAAGAAAACTCAGTGGAGCAATAGAGACACCAAACCACTCACAAAATTCTCAACCCAAAATTTATCTTGTAAACAAGTAATGCAGGCACAGGGGAGGGAGCAGAGACTGAAGGAATGCCCAACCAATAACCCACACCCAACCAATAGCCCAACCCAACTTGAGAACCATCTCATGGGCAAACACCAGTCCTTAACACTATTAATGATACTCTGCTTTGCTTGCAGAGAAGAACATGTTGTCCTTTGAAAGGTTCCACCCAACAGCTGACTCAGACAGATACAGACACCCACAACAAAAGAGTGGATGGAGTTCCAGGATTCTTATGGAAGAATCGGAGGAATAAGTGTGGGTTTCAAAGGGATAGGAACTCCACAAGAAAACCAACAGTGTCAACTAAGCTGGACCCTTAGAGCTCTCTGAGTCTGAATCATCAACTAAAAAAATACACAGGCTGGACCTAGACTTTCTTGCTCATATGTAGCAGATATGCAACTTGACATTCATGTGGGTCCTGAACAACTGGAACAGGAGCTATAAAAACGTAAAGTTCATCAAAGAACATTGTATAACTAAGTTTAAATCTTCATACAAGGAGAGTACAGGAAACTGAATCTCCTTAACTGTTATGGTAAAACTCATGCTCTTATTGAGGACAATACAAAAGATAAAATTAAGTCAAGACCCCACCCATCAAAAGTTCTAACTTGTGAAGATAAATTTGAACGGAGAAGGTCTGAACTGAAATGTCACAGAAAGGGATTCCCTGCTCCTGAAGTGCAACAGCCTAGGAAAGTGAGGTTGCAGACTCAGCCACCAAAGCACAGAGGCTACTGCAGTTGTCGTTCAGGGATGACAGGCTACATCTCAAACTTGGCTGCATATCCATGTGTTACTCTTTTTACTATACATAAAAGATGAGTGATTGATGTAGTCCTTCAGCCTCTCTCTACAGGTTCAGACAGTGGCTGAGGCAAGTCAATATGTAGCACAACCTCTGAGAAACCACTAAGCAAAGCTATAATGATAAATCTTAAATTGCAGTGAAAACACCACAGTGTTTGAGGTGCCAACACCATGGTATATCCACTGGTTAAAAAAAAGCTGCAAGAATGGAATAAAGATGGCCAAAAAAAGTGGATATGTGTTCTAGTCAGCAAAACTGGGGGGAAAAAACTACTCAAGCCCTTTGGAGCCCCGAGGATTTGACCAGGATCTCCAAATACCAAATAAAGAACTATAGTATTTGGCGTCTGTTTTATTCTTTCAGTCTTACTTTAGCCCCAACAATTTTCTCTTATATCCTTATTTATTTCTTTGGGAATTAGAATGTTTACTCTGTAGCATTGTACATTGGAAGTGTGTCATTTGATTTTTTATTTCATAGGGGATCACAGTTAAAAGAGTGCTTTGAGTCTCAGAAGAAATTCAGACTTTGAACATTAATGCAACATTGGAAATTTAGTCTATGGGGACTTTTGAAGATGAATTGAATTCATTTTGCATTAAGAAATGGAGAAATATTAAGGTTTAAAAGATTTGTATGTGGTTATCCAGTTGATGAGACTCAATGTGATGATTAATTTCAATTGTCAACTTGATCAGATTTGTAGTCACCATGTAAGTGAGCCTCTGGGTTTATCTCTGAGTGGGTTTCTAGTTTAGGGTTTTTCAGGTGGAAAGGCCCACTTTAAATGTGGGAGGTACTGTGCTATGAATAGATATCTTGGACTGAGTTAAAAGATAAAAAGAAGGAAGTAATATCTTCGATCTCCTTCTGCTTGCTGGTGGTGGATACAGTGTGACCAATTGCTACAGTCTCTGGCTGTCATGAACTCCACTGTGATAATTTACTGAACTCTAGAACTGTAAACCAACATAAATTCTTTTCTCCTGATATTGCTTCTCTCTGGGTGCTTTGTCTTAGCACAGAAGGCTTTGGGAATAACATGCACATTTTATAACAAAGGACAGTCTTCAGGTTCCTGTTGTTTGATAACGAAATCTCGGTCATTCAATTTTACCAATGAAGTCTCAGGAGCCAGATGCTGGGGTGAAAGCCTGCTAGCTCAGAGAGGCAGAGGAAGCACCCTGCTGACCTTTCTCATCAGCTGACATTCCAAAAGGAAGTCTTATCTCAAAAACTCCTCAAACTCAGTTCCCCTCCCTTCTACTGCTGGTGTGGTGCATCCCTCTATCTGCCCTCCTGACTTCCTCTTACTCTCTATGTTTTCCTCTCTATGTTCACTCCCTGTCAACTGGTTGCTTGCTCCACCTCTTGACCTATGGGTTGAGCTTATTTAATTCTGTTTTCAATAAGTGGATAGCTCTTGTGTGTAAAGGTGTGCTCTAGGGATGTGCTACACCACAACTAGAAACAGTTTTCTCCAGTAAACAGCACAATATCAGGGTTCACAGTGTGATCAAATATCCTGCAACAGGTTCCTATATTCTCTTTCACTCCACACTCAGTGCTTCAGATCGCTGACATCATTAGACTGCCTGCTAGCCTCTAACCATCCCTAATCTGTCTAGGGCCCATGAGTAATGTACTCCTGTTTTATAAATTTGGGTTTTCTCTCATCGTATATCAATTGACTGACATATCTCTATATACTTCCTTAGGGTCAGGGCTTATTAACATCATTTCCAAGAGAGACATGACACTAAAAAGAAACCACAGTAATAGAAATCTCAATGAGGAAGGAAAAGGTATATAGGAGATCTCTGTACTGTCTGCATAACGTTTCTAAAAATCTAAATTTAGTATAAACTGTTTAATTTTTAAAACCACTGAATTTATGAAACATAAAAAACTTGATGATGGTGGAGAGGAATTTGTCAGAGCCAGACCAAGGAGGGGCATGTTACACTAACTATAGCACCAGCTGTCAAAACAGTCCAATCATCATAAGGAGAAATGTAAGGACAAAAACAAACCGCAGTATCTCTAACACTTGCTCCTGAGCAGGTGAGACAGAACATGTGTGTATACTACAGCATCCAAAGTAGGTTTATCGCTGACAGGAGCAAGAATAAATGCTCAAACCTAAGTCCCTTGTGAATGGGTCCCTAAAGACTCAGCAAATCTTCCCAAAGTTTATGGATTCACATCTCCTCATGACTGTCCTTGCACCACAGCTGAAGGACCCTGGAAGCACTGCATCCTTGGTTTATATATTCTGCGTACAGTCTGCCTCACTGAGTACAAGCATTGCAGGACACCGCGTTCTCACAGATAAAAAGATACAGCCCAGGTTACTCAAAACATATTCTTCTGTCTGGATAAAAATGTTACATCCCTAGGACATTCTGCAGTTATTCCAAGAACTTCAAATGAGAGGGGAAAGGCAGACTTTAACAATGCCATCTGGAGGCCTTTCCTGCTACACAGGACTGTTGTACAACCAATGATGATATCTCAGGGGACACATCAGCTTTGGCTAACCAGGATTCTCAGAAGAACATAGAAAAGTCAACTGTCAGCAACTTCAAAGGGTAATATTACAAGAGGTCTTAAGGTGAGTAAGACACAGAGCAGGCAGAAGAAGCTTGTAATAAGGAAGCAGGAGTCAGACTGAGTATGATTCACTGGGCAAAACACTTGCTACACAATCATGTGACTTGGATTTGAATGCCCAGAACCCAATTAAAGCCTCACATGGTAGCCTCTATCTATCATCCCAGGACCTCTACTGTAAAATGAGAAGCGGAGACAGAAGAATCTTCTGAAGCTTGCAAGCCAACATCAGTGAATAACAGAGACCCTATTATAGAACGTATGGTGGTTTGTATATGCTGGGCCCAGGAAGTGGCACTATTAGAAGGTGTGGCTCTGTTGAAGTAGGTGTGGCCCTGTTGAAGTAGGTGTGGCCCTGTTGAAGTAGGTGTGGCCTTGTTGAAGTAGGTGTGGCCTTGTTGGAGGAAGTGTAGGCTTTATGACCCTCACCCTAGCTGCCTGGAAGCCAGTATTCTTTTTTTTTTTTTTTT
>NW_022196898.1:58378940-58426355 GCF_008632895.1 Mastomys coucha | reverse complement strand
TCGATGGATGGCTGTGAGCCTCTACATCTGTGTTAGTCAGGTACTGTCAGAGCCTCTCAGGAGATAGTGGAAGCCAGTATTCTGCTAGCAGCCTTCAGAAGAAAATATAAAACTCTCAGCCCTGCCTGCACCATGCCTGCCTGAACACTGCTTTGCTAACACCTTGATGATAAAGGACTGAACCTCTGAACCTGTAATCCAGCCCCAATTAAATATTGTCCTTTATAAGGCTTGCATTGGTCATAGTGTATGTTCACAGCAGTATAACCCTAACCAAGACAGATGGTGAGGATGAACATCCATGGATCATCCTTGGACTTCCACACTCATGATGTGACATGCTTGTGCCTGCATAAACACACACACACACACACACACACACACACACACACACACACATAAGAGAGAGAGACAGAGACAGAAACAGAGAGACTTTAATTTAAAAAAGAGAGACTTTTAATTAGAAAAAGATGGAAGCAGAAAATGGGCTTAATGGGGGAGAATAACGAGAATCAACTGGATAAGAGAGAAGGTAACTGGAAAGAGGAAAAAATGAGAAAAAATATGAATCCTACATATGAAGACATCCTATGAAACTAGGTACTCTGAACACTAGCCTAAAATATTGCTAGATAAATAAATGAGTTCCTATGTTAGATAGAAGACTGGAATTTTTCATATAATTTTTTGACAGAGTAGGCAGTGTTTCTATTTTTTTGAGTTGGTATACTGTATCTGCAGCAAATCCAGAGTGACTACATAGTAAACTCAAGTCTGACATAACTCATGGCAGTTTATGTGCAGCATAGCAACAGAAAAGGCACTGACAAGGATTATTTTCCTCTAGATCTTAATTTTGTGCTTTAAGTTGGATTGGTATTTAGCTATGTAGTCTGGGTTGCCCTGGAGCCCGTGATCATTTTGTCTCTGCCTCTAGGTTGCTGGAATTATAACACTGCCATGCTAGAGCTGATTCAAAAGATATGCTGAACTCCTGTCAGATCCTACCTCAAATTGCTAGACATACATTAGTGAGGTATGATGTAATTCTAGAATCACCCCTCAAAGGATACCCTATAGTGACTGAACCACCTTCATTCTCCCTGAGAGCAAATGGCTCCAAACACTTGGGATCATCTAGGTGAGAGTAGCATCTTTCTATGGCCTCAAAGGCATGGTCTGGAATAGCACTATCTACAGCATGACTGAAAGCCTCTCAGCCCCTGGCCTGAGTGTACAGCTATCACCTGAGACACCTACCACTCATGAGCCTAAGAGCCCCAGTGAAGCACCAAGAATGGTAAGATGTGTTCTTTTTGGATAGGAACAAGATCTAGGATGAGAATTCCCATGCCATGGGCAACCAAAGTCTCTATATAGAATTTTTGATATATAATAAAGTCTGAACAAGAGAGTAAGTTAAATCTCTCTCTCTATCAATCTATATGAGTGTGTGTATGTGAGTGTGTGTGTGTGTGTATGTGTGTGTGTGTGGACTAGCAGTAGTAGTAGTACTAGTAGTACTACTAGTAGTAGCAGTAGCAGTAGTAGTAGCAGTAGTAGTAGTAGTAGTAGTAGTAGTAGTAGTTGAGGCCAATGATCAGTATTGAATATCTTCCGCAATCACTGTATAGCACTATTTGATCAAGCCTTGTTATTTTGTTTCATTACAAACACTAACTAATTAGTTGACTTACCAAATAAACTTGTATTCAATATTTATGGTTAAAAATTGCATTCCTTTTTAAAGTATTTTGCAGGATTGATAATTAATATTCTATTCTAAATCTTACATAGTCTTCATGTTCCATGATGTTGCTAAATACTATGTATTCACTATTTAGCTGGATCTTGAAAATGTCCAATTAAAGCACTATACTGTCCCCATTTTACCAAGGGAAAACACAAGAAAATCTTTCTATAGAAAGCTACAAAACTCTGTTAGAAAGAAATCAAAGATCTGAGTACATTTAGAGACAACCCAAGTTCGATAATGAATGAAAAGACTCAGTATAGTCAGGATGCTATCTTTTTGATCTACAGATTCAATGCAATCCCAAACTATATCCCAGCGTATTACCCCAACGATTTTAGTGACTTATTTCAAAGTTTTGCATGAAGGAGAAAACAACTCAAACTATCCAAAGCAATATTCACTGATAATGTTGAAGGAATAACTCAACATACAACAAGTGACACTTACATGGCAATGTTGACTGCAGCACTGTTCACAAGACCTCAGTTGTAGACTCTAAACATCTGTATGTCAACTAGAAAATATTGTCCATAGGGGATTGTATACAACCATAAAGAAAAAAATTCTATTGTCTTCAGAAAATGAAAATGAAAATTGTCATAAGAAATGAATGAGTTACATTGAGCTGTTGTTCAATAGAACGCATCTCTCATAGAAACTTCAGGCTGAGCCTCACAACTTTCATAATGACTTAGAGTATCTAAATCAATGAAGTGCAACCCTGTAATTATCAACTAGACCTCAGGATGAATTGTACTAAGGAGTTTTCCATGTTTTTGATAGTTGACAACTAATATCAGTCTTTCAAGTTCTACTATTCCCTTGTTCTGTATTGCCCCTCATTTAGAGAAGCACTACAACTCAGCAGATCCTCTATTGACCTCTTGACTTCCAAAATTGTAATTGGAGCCAAAGTGAAAGTCCTTTTTGGAGTTCATTCAATGGCATTATTATGAACCATTTATAAATGTCTGAAGACCAGATCTCGAGTATCTTCAATGATTTTGCAAGCATTTTACACTACATTGAATAAGATATTTTTCTATTTAAAATAGATTGGATGATTTATTTTTCTTACTATTAAACAAACCCTAATGAGTTCATGTTTATAGAAGTACATAGTAAGGAGACTACTATACACATACATAAATAACATTTTCTAGAATGCTCATAGAAATGTGGCATTAACACAAAACTTAATGGTTGAATAGATTTTTTCTCTTTATTTTATTTTATTTTATTTTTAATTCATGATTTCTCCTTTCCCAGTTTCCCCTCAAAAAAAATTAAACTGAAAACAAACAACAACAAGAAGAACAAACCCCTGTTCCCTCCCCCCTCCACCTACTTGCCACCCCAACCCCTCCTGCTTATTGGCCCTGGCATTCCCCTACACTGGGGCATAGAACCTTCACAGGGCCAAGGGCCTCTCCTCCCATTGATGACTGACTTGGCCATCTTCTACTATGCACATGCTGCAAGAGCCATCAGTCTCACTATGTGTACTCCTTGGTTGGTGGTTTAGTCCCTGGGAGCTCTGAGGGTAATAGTTAGTTCATATTGTTGTTCATCCTAAGGGGCTGCCAAACCCTTCAGCTCCTTCGGTCCTTTCTTTAACTCTTCATTGGGGACTCTGTACTCAGTTCAATGGATGGCTGTGAGTCTCTATTTCTATATTAGTTGTACACTGGCAGAGCCTCTCAGGAGACAGCTATATCAGGCTGGAGTGCCCTTCCTTCAGTCTCTGCTCCATAGTTAGTCTCTGTAACTCCTTCCATGGGTATTTTGTTCCCACTTTTAAGAAGGAATGAAGTGTCCACATTTTGGTCTTCCTTCTTCTTGAGTTTCTTATGGTTTGTGGATCGTACTTTGAGTATTCCGAACTTCTGGGCTAATAACCACTTTTCAGAGAGTGCATAACATGTGTGCTCTATTGTGATTGGGTTACCTCACTCAGGATGATATTCTCCATATCCATCCATTTGCCTAAGAATTTTATAAATTCATTGTTTTTACTAGCTGAGTAGTACTCCATTGTGTAGATGTACCACATTTTCTGTATCCATTCCTCTGTTGAGGGACATCTGGATTGTTTCCAGTTTCTGGCTATTATAAACAAGACTGCTACGAACATGGTGGAGCATGTGTCCTTATTACATGTTGGAGCATCTTCTGGGTATATGCCCAGGAGTGGTATAGCTGGGTCCTCTAGTAGAATTATGTCCTATTTCTGGAGGAACCACCAAACTGATTTCCAGAGTGGTTGTACCAGCTTGCAATCCCACCAGCAATGAAGGAGTTTTCCTCTTTCTCCATATCCTCTCCAGCATCTGCTGTCACCTGTGTTTTTTATCCTAGCCATTCTGACTGGTGTGAGGTGGACTCTCAGGGTTGTTTTGATTTGCATTTTCCTGATGACTAAGGATGTTGAACATTTCTTTAGGTGGTTGAATAGATTTTTAAGAAGATTAATCTTAACTTATATCTCTATAAGTTAAATGTAATAATAACACAGATACATGATACATCTTTGCTTTTATCTTAAGCTGCTTCTTACACATAATCACCAAGTTCCATGGCTGTGATTCCAGTATCAAGAAATGACAGCTCAAACCAACCATGTTCTCTTACCTTCTCCCCATGGACTAGGATAAGAGAAAAATGTCTTTGCACTGTTGTCCCTATCATCTACAGAGAAGCAGCTATAAGAGCTGTTATGAGGTCCCCTGTCATAGGCCTCCTGTTGACAGAACTCAATTTGCAGCGGAAACTATATATTATATGTATACTACATAATATATACTATATAGTATATATGTATATATATATTTTAAGCTCTAGAACATGATATCACAGACATGGATAATGAAATGCATGGTAGGCATATAGATGCCTATAACCTTACGATTTCTTTCATTTTATAAATCTAATAGGTTAAAACTATACTATTTCTTGTTTTGATAATTAAGATGAACCTATTTTCACTTGGTTTTTGATGCTTTAAACTTTCTCAGAAGGTTAAACAGCTTATTAAAAGTTGGACTGTTAATCTTTAAATAGTTTTGAAGACTTCTTTATAAATTCCATATTCTAATCTTCTGCTGTATATAATAAAATGATCTACTAAGCAACAGCTTATTCTTTTTACCTTCATATTGTCACTTATAGAAGCCACATATTTTGTTCTTTGTATTTAATCAAATAATTTTATATAAATTTTATATAATTATAAATTTTATATAATTTATTTAATATATTAAATAATTTTAAATAAATTTATATGGTTTGATCATAATTTTATATTCTTCATCTATATACCTTAAAAGATATTTTCCAACAGAGAAAATCTTTAAAATTTCTAAAATTTATAAAGAATTAATTTGTATATTAGGTTTTAGTAATCTTATTGATTACTTGAGTAGGTAAAAGTAAGAATCAAATATACATTCTATGCTTTATGAGTGGACCACTACTTGGGCATCATTTTTTAAAAGTGGTCAACTGTATATAAAATCTACCAACTCTATTATTTATCAAGTTACTAATTTTAGTTTCATAATTTCTATTCTGTCTCCTCTACTTCCAAATTCTCAGTACCTTAACAGTATTATTAATTTTTTTGTCTTAAAATCTGCTATCTAATCACTACAAATGCTGCCAAGCATGCTCGGGAAAGAAGTCCTCATACTGTACTGATTAGAATGCTTCCATTATATAAATCCCTATGGAACTTTATTAAAAAACTAAAAGTATAGCCTGGTATGGAGGTACACATCTTTGTTCTAAGCACTAGGAAGGCAGAAATGGGCAGATCTCTGTGAATTCTCAACCAATCTTGTCAACATAGTGAGTTCCAGGCAAACCATAACTACATAGTAGGACCCTCTCTCAAAAAACAAAAACAAAAACAATAACACAAAACAAAACAAAAACCAATACTATTTCTTAAAACAGAATAATCATATGGTCTATCTATGCTTTTAGCCATATAATCAAAGAACTCTAACTCAACTTACCTCAGAGGTATTTGCACATGTTTATGACTACATGATCTACAATAGCCTGGAAATGCAACCAAATCTAAATGTTCATTGACAAATGAAGGAAATAAGAAAAGGTAGCACATATACAAAAGAAAATTTTATTCAACTATGAAGAAAAATGAAATCATGACATTTTCACAAAGAGGAAAAACTGGCAAAGCAGAATATCATTATATTAAATAAAGTAAACAAGACTAGAAAAACCAATAAATACCATGTTTTCTCTCATATTTAAAACGTATATTTAAGGTGTGTGTGTGTCTGTCTCTCTCTCTCTCTCTCACTCGCTCTCTCGCTCTTTATGTGTGTGTGTGTGTGTGTGTGTGTGTGTGTGTGTGTGTGTGTATAGTCATGAAACTAGAAAGGGATCATGAGATGGGATTAAAATATCTCAAGAAGAAGAAGAGGATGGATAAAGGGATACATGTATCATGAAAGAAAGAGAATTATCTGGATGAAAGAACACATGTAGAAAAGCACTGGAGAAATGAGGAGTGTTAATAACACAACCCCCAATCTTATATGCCACATGATTGCCTGAGCTTATAGTAGAAAGAGGCTTTTAATTCTATTTGCAGCCAAATCTTCAAGCCCACCGAATCTTGTTTACCTTTTTAAGTTTATTTTTTTCTGATTATTATGCTCTTAAGTAAGTAGAGTCAGATGTTCCAAGAGTATCTTAGTGTCAGAGCCTCATAAGGAGATCTCTGGCATCTTTATTTGAGTCACAACCTCCAGAGCATAAGAAAGATCTTCAAGTAGGGCCAGATAAGGATATCTCTCTAAAAGCAGGATTGGTAGTATGTTTGGGACTTTTCTGAGGAAGCTTAAAAGCAGTACTCCTGGGAGAGGGTATAAATGATTCATAAGAAAAATTCCATTGATCTAATGTCCCAAATTGTACAAAATATTAAAAGCCTCCAATCATGCAAAACATGGAAATCAAGACTGAAAATGGAAGTCATTTCAGAAATTACCAAAAACAAATTTTTGTTTTATTTTGATTTGCTTCATTTGAGGCATTGTTTCATATATCTCAGGCTGGCATGCAACCCCAATATGTAGCTGAACTTTACCTTGAACTTCTGATTCTCCTTTGTCCACCCCTCAAGTCCTCAAATTACAAGCATATGTTACCATTAGAGTTTATGTGATGCTAGAGAATGAAGGCATTACACACACTAGACAATCACTGTACCTATTTAGCTAAATCATCAACCCCACAGCCTCTAAACTGGTTCTTAATTAGCCAATGTATCCAACCATAATGAGCTTATTGTCAGGAAAGATATTCTAGCCAATGCTCAATAATAGGATATGTTGGTATTTTAATTACTTGTACAAATGTGGACTATAAGATATTGAATACAGTAAATGATAAACTATTTGAATTAGTAATAGTTCTCCAGAGAAATTTAACCAATAGGATGGATTAAGAGGAACACTTTACATGTGACAATTAGTTCACATGATTCTAAATCCTTCTAAGACATACCATGCCACCTGCAAGGTGGAGAAAGAAGAAATCCAGTAGTATAAACCAGTATGTGTTCCAAAGTCTGAGTACCAGGATCACAAATCGGAACATTCTAAATCAGGAAACAGGTCCAAAGTCTAAGGAAAAGAGGAAATAGATTTCCAAACTTCAGAGAAAAGATAACAACTGCCCATGTTGGGTGAAGACTAATCCTGTTTAGAGCCTAATCATTCAAATGATAATCTTTTCCTGAAATATTCTCTTGGTTACACTCAGAAATAATGTTTTGCCCATTATCGAGATATCCTCACTCTATACCAAGTTGACATGTGAAATTAGCTACCATGATGCCAAAGGATGAAAAGCTCCTTTTTCTTCATATTTCCTAAACTGTTGATGAACATGTTGTCATTTTCAGCATGAAGAGTATTGAAAAAGCTTTCAACTTTCACAAATTAAAGATGGACCCTGCATGTCTGAGCTCAGTCAATGCAGAGTTACAAAGGGAAAGCACTTGGTAGTGCATACAAGTAGCAGTTGCCAACCAGCTACCATCACTACCAAAGTTCTATTTCTTCTTCTTTTAGGTTCTTTTCTGATGTCTAAAGCTCAACTGACATTTACTAACATCTAAAGCTTCCACTAAGCCTTGGCTCAATTTTAGTGTGAAATCAAGCTTTCCAAATCATGTGTGGATCTAGGCTAGATTCCAGAGTCTGATGCCTGATCTCTTCCTATTGCTCAAGAATCCTCCTCCCTCCTACTGGCTCCTTATGGGGGAAACCCTTTGGCTTGACTTATTCTTTCTTGTCTGGTGTACAAAAGCCAGGTGGCCCTCTTCCCAGACACAATTAATTTGCCAATTCTCCCAGTCATCATTTGAAAACAACAAAATAAGGGAATCCCCCTTCCTAACACTATAAAAAATGGTATAAATATTTTTCTTTTGTTTTGTTCTGTTTTCTTTTTTTAAGATAGAAGATTTGAATCTCTAAATATCTGCCAATTTCTTATTGTCTCTGTAATTATGTAGGGTCAGCTTCTATAAGAGCACTCAATTCTTCTAGTTAAATACTTCACAAAGTGAGCTACCAGTTTACTAACTGGCTACATTTACCTAAGATTTAACTGTAACAATGGAGTTTGGAAAGATACTCAACTAGGAATTTATATTAGGGGAAAAATACCAGTGCAATTAATGTTCTCTTCAAACACATCATAGCCAAGCAAAAGGCTAGAAAATAGTCATGCATTTTTGTCCAAAGTAAACATTATTTAAGTGTTCCTGTAAGTCACAAACTGAACTAATGGCATCTCTGCTCACCCATACTTATCTATGTCTCAATTCCAACTTATTGCTCATTTTCCAGTTACTTAATGCTAGTTAATATCTTGGTTTTAGGGGAAGCAGTTGTGTATTAACATGTCTTATTAAGGCTCAGGTCAGAAGTTGCAGAGTTCTTCATATGTAGGCTACCCCATTGTAGAGTCATGTCAACTAGAACAGGAATATTCTGAAGTCACTATAACAGAAAAGATATTTGGGGCAGTTTAGTGGTACTTAATTATCTTCTTCAGGTTATAGTGGGCATGTCTAGATTTTAGTATCTAGAAAAGTTAAGATAGAAGAGAGGCTGGAAGTACAGGAGAGCACAAGGGTATTTGATGAGTACTATTCCTCTCTATGCAAGTATGTTCATAATTTTCTCTTCTTACCTTAGATTTTTCTGATGCTACAGATGTGTTTAGCATCAAAGAACAAGTTTTGTCCTTTTTTTTTTTTGATACAGTGTGTTCAGGCTAGTTTATGTCAACTTGACACGAGCTAGAGTTATCTGAAAGGAAGGAAACACAATTGAGAAAATGCCACTATAAGGTCTAGCTGTAAGGCATTTTCTTAATTAGTGATTGATGAAGGAGGACCCAGTCCATTGTGGGTGGTGCTATCATTGAACTGGTAGTACTGGGTTCCATAAGGAAGCAGGCAGGGCTAGCCATGGGGAAGAAAAGAGTATGCAGCACTCCTCCATAGCCTGTTTGAGTTCCAGTCTTGACTTCCTTCAATGATGAACAACTATGTGGAAGTATAAGACAGATAAACCTTTTCCTCTCCAACTTGTTTTTTGGTCAGGGTGTTTCACTGAAGCAATAAAAACCCTTTGACACGGTGTTTCTTGCAGCATGGGCTTTGATAAAATTCATCATTTAGCTAAGGATTACATTGAACTTCCAATCTACCTATCTCTACATCTCAACTGAATCCTGGAGTTACAAGCATGTGTCACCATGTTAAGATTTTTGGAAAAAAAAAATTGAAACCTTGTTGCGATATTAGCAATTCCTGCTCTAAGGATATGTTGACTTTCCAAGAAACTGGGTAACATAATTTTTACTCTACAATAGTTTTCAAATTAAACTGAAGACAAAGAGATAGTCAGTAGAAGGCGACCTACCGTCTTCTGTTGTGGAAAATGGAAATGAGATGTGGAAGAGTTCTTTAAATTTATCTAAACATACATTTGTCACATGATTCTGTTCCCATGCATGCACAAAAAGCAAGGAAGGCAAAGTCCTGATATGTTGTTTGAAATATTTCTGTATACATATACTCTATGTTGTTACCTGCCAAGGCGTTTCACATGTATTAAAAAAAAAAAGTACAAAATAGCATCACTGACTCACTTACAAAAAGTAGAGAAGGGTCATGATACTCTTTGAAAAGATGATGTCTCATCAGGCAGCCTACTGACCAATTTCAGCAAAAAAGAACTAGCAAATGCCAAACAACATAGGAGAAAATATATGTTACAGTATTTAAATTTTAAAAAGTCTTTGCATCATTAGCATTGCACAAAGATCCACCAGAGGATGATGTGTTCCATCCAGCCAGAATGACAAATAGATGCTAGCAGAGAATTGAGAGATACAAAGCCGAAGGCATACTACCAAGCCAGCAAATAACTACAGTGTGAGACAAAAATATTCTTCACGCAGATGAAGCCAGATGACTTACACATGCTCACCATCATCCTTCAAGCCTTGGTCCACAACTAAAATGAGCAAAGTGACAAAGAATATGATCAGCTAAGATCCTCTTGCTAGCATGCAGAGAGAAGCCACTAACACCAGGAATTCTAGAAAGTAACAACTGTGAAAAACATTTAAAATGTCATGGTATCCAGCTAGTTAGCTCAGTTAAATGTTAGAATTCATGATACCATCCAAGATGACAACATATTTAAACACACACACACACACACACACACATACCAGTAGTTCTCAACAGGAAACAATTTTTGCCTCCAAGGAACACTTGACAGACTCTGAAGAATGTTTTTTTCAAAATTTATGACTTATTTTCACATCCAGTAAGCTGAGCCCATAAAAGCTGGTAGGTATCTTGCAATGCACCAGACAGCGTCTTTCCAATCAACTGTACAACAAAATATTTCAAAGCATCACTACCGAGAAACCCTGATCTGAGTGAACCATGGTAATGATTTGTCAGCACAAAAGAGTTACGAATGATTACTGCTGTGGTTTGAATATGAAATGTCTCCCCATGGACTCAAATGCAGTGCACCAGTCTGCCCGTAGCTTTTGTCACAGTTTTGGAGTTTCGGGCATTCTTTAGGAGATCAAATCTTGCTGGAGAAAGTATGTCACTGGAGATAAACCTTAAGGCTTTATAGCCCAACCCACTTCCTATGTCCTCACAACCTCAGAAAGTAAATGCTGTGTAACCAGCTGCTGTGTGTGTCTATCACTGAGCCTTCCTCACCATGGGAGACTGTGCCCTCCTTAAATAGTACGTCAGAATAAACCATTCCTGTCTTAAGTTGTTTCTTGTCAAGTAATGCTCACAACAAGAGGAAAAGACACTAACACAGTGCTTTTGTATTCTCTAGGGTTATTTGTTTTTTTGATGTTTTGTCTTAAAATAAAGTATTTATTTATTTATTTATTTATTTATTTATTTATCATCTTTCTCTATATCTGAGGCTGGCCAGGAACTCACTATTAGTCCCAGCGGCTTTGCACTTGTGGTAATCTCCCTTCTTCAGACTCCCAAATGATAGGAAAATAACTGTAATTTAATATATCCAGCCAAGGTAGGTATTTTTTGTTTTGTTTTGTTTTGTTAATCAAGAGTAAAAGAAATTCTATTTGGTGAAAAATGCCAATTTTTCCACATTTGAATAGAGTTAAATTAAGAACTGGAGAAGTTTCGTCAAACAATGCTGGAAAGAGGGATAAGTGGAGAGGTGACAGTTTCTATCATGTCATCTCAGAATGCCAGTGAATTTACACGGATGTTCACCATGACACTTTCTCAGAATTTCCCTGTTGCAAGCTGAAACTGAATGTCCTGCTTTTCATCCCCACAGTAGAATCAATACCAGGAATGGATTCCTACATCAAGTTATAATTGGACTACTAGGTCAGGAATTGGAGAAGATGGTCCCAAGATATCTTAGACCATTCCTAACATAGTTGTGTTTATTTTTCTGCCCCCAATCACTAAATGCCAATCAAATCTCCCCTGTTTACTAATGCAGCAATTAAAAAAAAAAGCAAAATACATTCTCAAACACTCCTTTTATAGAAGCTATACAAACCCTGGCAAAGAATCACTGAGAAAGAACATTTTTTCCCTCTAATGTTGTGACTATTTAATCGACCAATACTGATCCCTCACCCCAAAGAGGAAAGGAAGGAAAGAAAGTAAAAAAGGAGAAAATTGACTTTCTTATACTTCTCAAACAGAGACATTAAAGTTCCTAGATATCTGATGTTGAAGGAATGTCATTTTACAAGTAACTTATGTTTTGATAACGCAAGCAAATTTAAAAACCAGAACAATAGATGATAACAAAGCTCTGGATGCCACCAAGGGACTGAATGTTTATTAATAATGTTGACTTAGTGTGGAGAACATTTTCAGAGATTTGACATTTCTCTCTTGGGTTACTCTCTTCAATTTCTGCTTGATTGCTTCTAATCTCTGGGTTCTAAAGTAAATATTATGAATATCCAAAATCCTCTATCAAAATATCCAAAATATCCTAATCTCCAAAAAATACTTTCAGACATTTGGCCAGGTGCATTATGATCCAGAGTCACCTTTGGAGACAGTACTGTAGAATAATGATTAAGTGTCTATAGGACTCAAAATTTGTTCCAAGTGCATCCTTTTATTCATATGTAAGATACCATGGAGAAGCCCTATCAAAGACCAAAGGAAATTTGGGTACCTAGAGGAAGACTGAAATTGGGAGAAGATAATCTTAAGATAAAATTGCAAGCAGTAGGACTGGAGAGATGGCTCAGCAGTTAAGACCACTGACAGCTCTTCCAGAGTTCCTGAGTTCAATTCTGAGCAACCACATCGTGGTTCTCAACCATCTGTAATGGGGTCTGATGCCCTTTTCTGGTGTGTCTGAAGAGAGCAATGGTGTACTCATAAAATAAATAAATCTTAAAAAAAAAATTAGAAGCAGTAAGAGCTATTTGATAGCTAGCTATTGCAATAGCAACAGCAGCCTCCATTCTTAGGAAATTAATGTGGTTTTTAATTCTAAAAGACTTACAATGCTTTGACTTAACTCCATAGTTTTCTTAGTCACATATAATTTCCCTTGGGGGAAAAGGTATGATGGGATGCTATTAAAGTTTAAGGAAAATCTTTGATCTTCAGATTTTAAGATATGTTATTGAGGGGCTGGTGAGATGGCTCAACGGGTAAGAGCACTGACTGCTCTTCTGAAGGTCCTGAGTTCAAATCCCTGCAACCACATGGTGGCTCACAACCACCTATAATGAGATCTGACACCCTCTTCTGGTGTGTTTGAAGACAGCTATGGTGTACTTATTTAGTTGGGCAGTGGTGGCGCACACCTTTAATCCCAGCACTTGGGAGGCAGAGGAAGGAGGATTTCTGAGTTTGAGGGTGGAGTTCCAGGACAGCCAGGGCTATATTAAAAAAAAAAAAAAAAAAAAAAAAAAAAAAATTTATTGAATGGTAGAATAAATCCTTTAAAAATACTTTTAGTTAGAGACAACTTCAAATATCTCCAATAGCAAACGTGTACGATGAAGTCACATGTGGTCATCTTCTAATTTCAGAAGGCCTATTTTGCCCTTTGACTACATGTGGATTTTTACAAATGTCGATCTGACTACATGAATGCAGTGGCTTCCCCAGCAAATCTGAACACAAAGTGGATAATCACAGGATTTCCTTCTTTGGTCTCTGAAGAATAAATTGGGGAAGATTAAGACATCAAGCAGAGGCATCAAGCTACACATATCTAATTACCTTCTCATCTCAAATACCTCACCAAAGCAGCACCAATCATATCTGCAGAGCTTGCAGATGGAATGCTATCCAACTGTGCTGCAAACAGTTCTGCTTTCTCTCTAGCTGGGGGATCCTTCTCTGCTGAACACAACTACCCCAAGATAAAAGCCATGAAGATCAGAGTTTCCCAATGCCAATCCCCAACAAATTATACCACATGAAGATCACAGAGGAATTCCTTTCAGGTCTCTATACTCTGGTCAGAGTTTCTTTTCTCTGTCTTGAATATGAGGCAAATAAGTCATCCCATACATGTAGGAGTAATGAGATCATAATAAATATATAACTGAAATACAAATCATTAAACAGGGAGAAGAATCTGGTGGCCAAATGGAGTGGAGAGAACTTTTAAAATACATTATTAAAGCACAAAAGTTATATATGTAAATACTACAATGAAACCCATTTCTTTGTAGGGTGTGCAAAAATGTAATAAAACAATAAATTAAAAGTACTATGCACTGAGAGAGACAAAGAAAGTCATCTTATCTATGGATAAAAATTGAATTTTTTAGAAGTTTTGAAACAATAACCAAAAAACTAATATCTTCTTTAGGAATTAAAATACACAAAAGTCAATTGGTAACACTGTGTTTTTGAGCAATGTCTAATAGGAACAAAAGAGAAGGTTTTAAAAGGATCTATCAGATAATCCAAACTCCAAGTTGGAAAATAAATAAATAAATAAAAAGAACAATAACAATGAAACAATGCAGGGACTAGGGGGACAGGACTGCAGAAAAATGCTATGAGAAAACTTTTCTTGACAAGTTCAGAGGGAAAAAAAAGTCCTGCTACAGCAGAGAACAGTGTGCAACTTTGATGGAAAATGGGGAGAAGTGAGATTATTACACAGAGAAACAGGTGTTGGAGTGACCCTGGATCTCTCACCAGCATCATTCTGGTAATTCAGTTTCCTATAGAGACAGCCATGAATTAAGCCTTGAAGTCTTAATAATATGATCATTGATGTCTACCTCACCCCACCCCCAAAAAAGATATCTATATTTAAGTATATGTGGAGTTAGTGAGATGGGTAAGAGCACTGATTGCTCTTCCAAAGGTCCTGAGTTCAAATCCCAACAACCACATAGTGGCTCACAACCATCTGTAATGAGATCTGATGCCCTCTTCTGATGTGTCTGAAGATAGCTATGGTGTACTTATTTATAATAATAAATAAATCTTTGGGGCAGAGCAAGCAGGGACTGAGCCAGCAGGGCCAATTGGAGCAAGCGGGGCTGACCAGAGTGAGCAGAGGTCCTAAAAGTCAATTCCCAACAACCAGATGAAGGTTCACAACTATCTGAACAGCTACAACATGTACTCATATACATGAAATAAATAAATGAATATTTTAAAAAGTATATCCAAGGGAGGTTTTTAAGTAGGAATGTGTGAGTGTGTGTGTATGTGTGTATGTATGTGTGGTGTGTGCGCACGTGCATTGAGCACAGGAACTAAAGATGATACAGCTAAATTCTGATTCTCTTTAATAGGGATATATCTATATCTATATCTATAGATATCTAGATATCTATAGATATAGATATAGATATAGATATAGATATAATGCTTTCAAACTAACAACTCAAAATCTATGATGGCATTTCCCAAAGAAAGATATAATTGACCAGAAAGCATATGAAAAATAATTATCATCATTAATAATTATTGAAATCAATACTATATGGAGACAATACTTCACTCCAGGGAATAATAACTACTATCCAAAAACCAAAACAGTTGTTAGTATGTGGAGAAAAAAGAATCCTTCCAAGCTCTTTAATGAGAAGGTACTTTGGTGTAGCCATTATGAAAAACAATACAGAATATCCTTGACTTATCTTCTTTTACTATTGCTGTGATGAGATACCCAGACAAAAGCAACTTAAGGGAGTAAGGGGATTCTGGTTTATCCATCAGTGTGGAGTCCATCATGACAGAGATGTCAAGGCATCAGGATCTTGAGACAGATAGCCATATTGCAAACACAGTCAAGAAGCAGAGAGTGATAAATGCTCTCCCTTTTCTCTATTTTGCATAGTCTAGTAGCTCCAATCCAGTAAATAGTCTACCCACAGTCAAGATGATTCATCCACCTTGTCAGGAGCCATAATGGGACAAGCTAAAATCTAGCAGGTGATCATCCTGAAATGATCTGCTTTGGATTATTATATAATCTGTGACAGGTGTGCCCTTATTCATCAAGACTGTAAGGGATTCATTTTAGGAAAGATTCCTGCTATTAATATGCTTTTCCTGTTATTATTAAATATATATAATAATTACTAAGTAATAGCACACCCCTTTGGAGCAGATTTCTGCAGATCCGTGAAGATGTACTGTCTTATAGTGATGCTATATAGATAAATAGATGACTTAAGTCTTTATAATCCTATAAGAATTCCTAAAATTAAATCAGCTCATTTATAGTGGGAATGCTATTAGGTCCTTTTCTGATGGTCAAAACTGTGATGAGAACTATGCCAGTCTCCCAATTGTCACCAGTTTAGTTAATTGCTCTTAGACAGTAACCAAACTTTCTCCTACTCAGAGCACATTCCAAGAGGTTGTAAAACAACTAGCCAAAGGTCATAATGAGGGAACTAATGATTTATTATAGGTGCTAGGACAGAAGATAAAATATTGACTGGGTTCATCTCTACAGAACTTCACCTATAACTTCGTTATGGTTTTAAACCTTCAGTGGACTTGTGGTGCTGAGAGAGATGAGGGATGTTTAACTAGAGGATCACTCCTAATGGATATGCATGTAAACATTCTCTGTTATAAAATTCTATTTCATTTTATGATTTGATTTTTTGTGTGTGAGCTTGTGATAGACTTTGCAACATGTGATCATGTGTTCTGAAAGATGTTTAAGTGCTGAGGACAAAGAGAAGAGTCAGAACTGTGGTGAGAGGAACAGAGGTGAGAAGAACTGAGCTGAGAAGAGCTGAACTGTGAGAAGGAACTGAGCTGAGGAGAAGTTTTTAGACAGAACTGAACTCCAGAAGAACTTAGCATAGGCATAGCTTTCAGAGAAAAGGCATTGAATGTCTTTATGGCATTATGACTTTAGAGCAGGAGGAGAGAGCAAGATTAGAAGAGGAATGCAGAGTGGAATGACTTAGAAACCATAGGTAACATAAAAAAATAAGAGGGCAGCGTGCAGAATGCAGAGGGAAAGAGGAATAAAGAAGATGCTGCAGAGAGCAAAAGGAGCAGGCAGGCTTCTGCTTACCATGGGACAGAACAGGTCCTATGGTAAGGACAAGGCAGGCTTAGTCTTATTAAAAGGAACAAAGCTTTTTTTCTTGCAAACATGGGTTTAATTCATTTAGCATTAGAAGGGTGGAAGCCTTTTCTTTCTTTGTACAATAAAGATTGGAGCTCATTTTTCATCCAGAATGAGTGAGTTCTTTCTGCACCGGTGCTTGGTCTTTTGCTCCATATGCATATCTAAGTATGGATGTGTGTGCGTGAGTACGTAATTGTGAAAATGTACGCATGTGTGTGTGTGTGTATATAATTATGTAATTGTGTGAATGCATGCAAGCTAGACCCAACTGGTTTGAATGGAAATGTATAAATGAATATTATGAATCTGTACATGAACTTATATGAGATTATGCATATTTGCTTATATAAGTTTTTCCTTCTGCAAGTGTTATTCGCTTCTGGTTCAATAGAAGTTTACTGCTCCAAACTTCCCCCTAGCCAAACAAGCAAGAGGCATCTAGAGAAAATGGAAAAGGCTCTAGCAATTAATCCTTTACTTAATCTCTGCTGCTTTTGAATGAGGTGCTAAGTGCCTGAGACTTGCAGTCTCTGGCATTGAAGGAAAACACAGATGGCAGGTCAGCTACAATAGCATAGTAACCTAGATTTAGATAAGTAAACTTTTTATTATTATGCAGCAACCCTAAATATCTCCTTAAACAAAGTCTTACCCCCACCCCCGAGTTTTGTAAGACAAAGTCTTTTCCTCCTCGGACCTCCTGTCCTCTGCCTCAAGAAGAACCAACAAGAAAGAAGAACTGCATGCCCGGGCTAGTCCTGGGCACCACCTCAATTAAATTAATCCAAGTAATTCTCCACAGGTGTAGACAGAGGATTATCTCCCATCTGATTCTAGATGCTGTTAAGTAGACAATATCAGCCATCATTATCATCAAAAAAGGAAAGCTAGAACCACCATTCATTGGAATATTTTACCACTGTGTATATGTCCAAAAGAAATGAAATTGCTATGTCAAAGAAACACCTATACTTCTTATTAATTGCATCTCTGTTCATAATTGTCCAGAAATAAAAGTAACTTAAGTGTCTACCCACTGATGAATAAAATAAAAGTGTGTTTTATCTACACCAAAACTTGTCCCTCGGCCATAGAAAAACGTGAGATGATGTGTGACAGCGTGGGTGGAGCAATATGAAGTGAATTCAGCCAGACACTGGAAGGAAGCACCACGTGATAGCCCTCATAAGTAGAATCTGATCAACTCAAGAGTGATGCTGACAAGAGGCAGGGCAAAGAGAACAAAAGATGGGATAGAGAAAGCTGATTAAGAAGTAGCAAGCTGGACTGAAATATAAATTAGAAATTCTGAGGTACTCTCTTGCAGTGATAATGGACTGCATATTTCAAAAAGCTAAGAAAGGATTTTAGGTGTTTTCACAATATTAAAGTGAAAAATGTTGAGAGAATTAGTTTTTTACTTGATTTAAATAGTATATAATGCATACTTGTAAGAAAATTTCTCAATTCATCATAAGCATATTTAACTTTGGCTTTGATGCCTCAGTTAAAAATAAAATCAGTTTTAAAATGATAAATATGTTATTTAGGATTGTGATGAATATAATACATGGTATACATTAAGACAGAAACTTAGAAAGCTCAGCAATAGATAGATGATATATAGATTGGATGGATAGATAGATGATAAGTGTTTAAAAGAAATAAAACTGTTTTGTCTGGAAAAAGAAAAATGAATAAAATAAAAACCAAGAATAAACAGCCTTTTATACTTCTACCCCCCAAAAAATGCTCTTAAGAAGCCCAGTGAATACACAGTAGGAAAAAAAAAGAGGATGGATGGAAAATTATTGCTTAATTATAAAAATCCTGAGTTTAGTTGACTCTTTTTTATGTTTTTAGTTGAAATAGAATTACAGCATTTTCTCTGTTCCCTTTCCTCCCTCTAGTCTCTCCCACGTACCCTCTCTTGAACCCCTTTTTCACCCTCTACTCTTAAGTTGATTAAGATTGTTAGTAAATAATTTGAATTTTAAAATCTCTGTCTCTTTGCCTGGTCTTAGAACCCTTTTCCTTCTACTGACATGCCTTTTCCAGTCTTGATATGAGGATATGTGCCTATTCTTATCGTAGCTTATAACATGTTGGCTTGATATTTCTTGGAAGTCTGCCCTTTTCTGAAGAGAAACAGAGGAGGAGTGGATCTGGTGAAGAGGGGAGATACAAGAGAGGGTCTGGGACGAGCAGAGGAAGAACTGAACTGTGCTGGGGATGTAATATATGAGAGAAGAATCAATATATATATATATTTTTTAAAAAATGGCATGTCTACCTGGTTAATAAAAATGTTAAAACTGCATCATTGAATTAATAAAATAAAGCCATATTCTGTATTTTATGTTACTTTGAATTGCTATTCCCATTAATTTCCTTTAGCTAGGCACTTCTTTGAGCCGAAGAGCCCACTTTCTCACACTTTTGAGCAGCCAGCAGTCCTCTGTGTGAGAATGCTGCTTCAAGCTGATTAGCAAATGAGCTGCGACAAAAAGTTACGAAAGTGAAACCAAAAACAACTGCCCCCCACACACTGTTTAATAAGTCTACTAGGCACACAAACATTTAATTAGCTGAAATGTGTTGACAGAGTAAGACCTTCCTGATGGCTCAACAGTTTTTCACCCGAGGAATATGTTCCAAAAGTCTGGCTGAGAGAGTAAATTTGTTGGAATACTTACCGTCAGGTTCTATTGTACACATATGCTTTGTCTCAGAAGCTTAAAGCACAGAGAGGAGCTTCAGTGCTCACTAGTAGACACTTCTAACATCACTGTTTCCATCTAAGAGATTCTGAAAGATAGTCCTGTTTTAGGCACAGGCTTGAGCCTAGTTTTGTGCTGATTAGAAGCAAATTACCTAAGCTCTCCGTATGTCCTTCATTTACTCTGCTGAATGTTTTCATTGTCCACACTTTAGTTAAAGATGCAAACGTCTCTGTGTGAACCAAGTCTCAGGTTCTCATTTCCATAGCCACTACCACCACCACCATCACCATCACCCCCGACCCCCGACCCCCACCATAAAATACCAAGAATATGGGCTTTAAGATGAGCCAATGGATCTAGCCCATAAGGAATATGCAATGCACCCATGAGTATCTTACCTTGTTCTTCCCATTGAATCCGCTCTTGGGTAATATGTCTGAGTAGATATAAGAATTGTGTATTGTTTTTAAATAGATTTGTAATTTAATATTGGAAGGAGAT
This sequence comes from Mastomys coucha, assembly GCF_008632895.1. Taxonomy (NCBI): domain Eukaryota; kingdom Metazoa; phylum Chordata; class Mammalia; order Rodentia; family Muridae; genus Mastomys; species Mastomys coucha. The sequence goes on along the minus strand of NW_022196898.1, from coordinate 58,406,190 downwards.
GTGCACACTCTAGAGAGCTGGCTCAGTGGCTAAGAGCACGTGCTGCTCTTCAAGATCCTGATTTCAGTTCTCTGTACCACACCGAATGGCTTGAAACCACTTGTGACTCCAACTCAAGGTATTTGATGCCCTAACTTCACCTCTGTGGGTACCTACACACATTCAGCATTCACTCACATAGACACACACATGCATATAAATAAAATTAAATTTAAATAAAATAAAGTCAAAGTCATTCATCTGTAGTCTTTATGGGGTCTTGAACTTTTCCTAGGATACCTGTAATTATAGCCATTTGGTTTTATTTTTCTAAAGCTCATCAACTATTATTTCATCATTCACTTGAGAATATTGTCTAATTACATTAAGATAATTTCAGTTCCTGGACAAAATATCTTTGTGCTTACTGAAAATATTCTATTATATATTATACATAATAGATATAATGTATATCTAATATATAATAGATATAACATATCTATTATATATTTCTGACAATTTAGTAATGCCTAAGCTTTCTTGTTTTTCTTAATACAGTTTGCCTGAATCAAAGTATTTCAGTAGTTTAAACTGCTAAATATATTAGAGGCTTTACAGGACCAAGGAGCCGTGGTCATCTTGCAAATACTCCTGTCAGTCATCACTTGAAGGTTCATTGCCTACAAGTTAACTGGTGAACAATACATTTGATTTGCTCAAAGGAATACTGAAAAGACTTCATTTCCTCAAGAAGTTTTTTCAATCATCCTTCACTGATAACTGGTCTTTTCATTAAATATGAAGATACTATTTCTTAACACTTGATAAAGATATGAGGAGAAAGGAATTTTAGTTCTGTTTGTTTTTGTTTGTTTGTTTCTACTTTGGTTTACACATAGTCCTCAGATCTTTATCATCCCTATGGTCATGTCTTATTACTAACATGCTAACTCCACTGTTTTACAGCTTCAAATGTTAGGCAAAGATCTTAATTTTCACATTTATAAAATGAAGATAATAGAATTACCTGTTTCATAGGTTGCAATGCTTGTGGATTAAAACGTAAAATGCTTATGATAATTAAGCTATTACAATAGTATTAGCTGTTGTATTAACTTATGAGACAAATAAGTAAGAGTTATGTCAATTCCACAGGTCCAATATACTTGAACCTCATGACAAAGATAGCATTGTATGCTATTAGGGATAGAGGAAATCAGCTCCCAGTTCATCTTCCATTGCTGTCATTAGTTTAATAGTGTGTGCAGTATAATTGCTTGCCATTTGTTTCAGGCAAGGTGCTAGTTTTCGTTTTGTTCTTTCCTCTTTTAATCTGCTTTCTTTCCTTCCCAACTTGCTTCTTTCTTCCCTTTCTTCCTCCTCCTTTGGGGGATGGGAAACCATGGTGGTAGAGCAGATTGGACCCCAGAAACCACACCTGAGATAGTTGGTGTCTCCCTGCTCCCTGCCAAATTCCTGGCCTAGATCACACTTGCCACACTTCTCACATGAGGAAATGTGATCTGTGGTCAAGTAGGCTCAGAACAGCGTTCTCCATGCTCATGAGGTGCTAGAGGCCCTGAGGGTTTAGCCAATAAGCTTCTCTTCCTAGACGTTCCTCCCTGCAAAAGGTATTTAATCTTGGGTCTAACTTGAGAAGTTGGTATGGTATGCATCCATTTTCTATGATGAACAGTCAATAAACAGTTTAGAACAATGGAATGTCTCTTTCAGCAAGATGTGCTGTAGGGAGCCATGGATAAAGCATTCAACTATTGAGCCTCAGCATATCCTCCCATTGAAGGCCTCTCTGTACTTCCAACCACAACTACCACCAAGCTAAGGACAACCACTGCTGAGCTAAGCCAGAGCTGCCCATTTTCCCTGGCCCCAGGCTAGACCCTGTCCTCAGTCCATGGACCCCCAACTCAGATCCCAAATCCTTGAGACTCAGTGTTGCCTAGATGTCCAAGAATTTTGGAGCATTCACTCCCAGCCTCATTGTGGGCCTGTGGACCTCCACACTTCATTCCCGATTACTCTGTGCGGTTCTCCAGAAGCAACTGGGGCCCAGAAGTCAGGGAACACCAGCTTTGACTTTCTCACATCTCAGACTGTGCTTTCCCATTTCTTTGCTCCACACTTCCCTGAAGCCCGCACCTACCCAGTGGTGGTGTGGGATAAGCAAAGTCAAATTCCCCGCATTTTATTTCACTGCAGAAGTGGCTGTGCCCTGTAGTGGGGCAGAACTCTGGACCCACGCTTCTTCACTGAATGCTTTCTTTTTTTTCTTTTTAGTGAATATATAGTTATATGACACTTGCTATTTTTTTCTACTCATCATGATCCCACACTAAACAAATATTTGAAAATGTCTGTTAATGTACATTGGGATATTACTGGACTATAGAAATAAAAGTCAGTGATATCTCTAAAAGTTCTATGACACTATTACCTGTCGTGCACATTTATATAACCCACAACTTTAATGGTGCTGGTGACAAGAACACTTGTAAGGCATTGGAGAGAAGTGAGCAAATTTCTAGGAAATATTTTTATTACGATGATAAATTAAGATATAAATTTTGAAACTAAAAATATGAGCTGAGCCTGGCAGTGGTGGCACACACCTTTAGTCCCAGCACTTGGGAGGCAGAGGCAGGCAGATTTCTGAGTTCGAGGCCAGCCTGGTCTACAGAGTGAGTTCCAGGACAGCCAGGGCTACACAGAGAAACCCTGTCTTGAAAAAAATAAAATATATGAATCGAGCGTGTAGTTTAGATGACATCATGTTTTTGTTGTTGTTGTTGTTTTTTAACATCTGAAAAACTCTGAGTTTGATTACCAGGACTGCATATACCAGGCATGGTGGTGTTCTTCATAGTATTCGCTTTGTACAGAATTCTCTCCTTTCTACCTTAGCCTTTGACAGGGTTCTTATGAGAGGATTTTTTTTTGACAAATCAAATATATGAACTCTATTAGAGCTGTATTTAAGCAATGTATACTTTTGCTTTCCAACAGAGTAGTCAGTTATGAAAATATGATATAATGGCTTAGTAAAAATTTAAATTGATTGCATGTTAAAATAGAATATGATACATAGTTCAACCAAATATAATGTTAATATTAATTCACTTGTATCTACTGGAGAAATATATACTCATTGAAAGTGCAAACTGGAAGACTTAAAACCACATAGGGAACACATGACTTACAATACCAAATGCAGAGAGACAAATCAACTACAATGAGGGTGAATCAACAGAATCACCCTCCATTCAAGCACAAATAGCAAACTCAAGAAGTTCTGATAATCCTCTTGTAGGTTAATGGGAACTCAATGAAGACTGGTGACTCAGAGTTACAATTTATCAAAAAGGTACAAAGATTCATAAGGTAGTGGAGTGGTATTATATCTAAATTCCAATTTCCAAAGTTTTTGGAAAGAAAAGTCTTCATTATATAGGGATGACAAACCTGCTGATTTCACACAATGTTATGTTCATCCTCAAATATCAGTAATAACTGTTTCTATGCTACCTAATGTGCCAAGCTAAGTCTCATGGTTAATTATTCCAGCATGGAAGCTTCTTAAAAATATATAGATATATAAAAGGAATTTAAATGCAATCACCAGTAACAGGAGACAAAGCCCCAAAGTGACTGCTCTTGTGACCGGGCCAAAATTCTAATGTAAGGAATGAGTTATATCTAATCAGGTTGCTGGCCAAATTGTGCCCGTGGAAACCACTGAACAGCTCAGGCTATTGCAAAAGCTATTGGTTGCACTACACAAACTGACTGTAAAGTACTACTGATACAGACAACACCTATATACCTCACTGATTATTAAGAGGTTGAGCTAGTGCCTGCCTAGCACCTTCATCCCTGCTGACTAGTGCTCATGGTACTGGAAAGTACTGTACACACTACCAAAGGAGGAAGATGAACACCAAATACTGTAGATCACAAATTGTGTGATCTACCGTAGTGAATTGTTTGCAAGATACACTGGTGCAATAGTAGCTAGAGTTTTACATTGTGGAAATAAGAAACCACTACCTGATGGAATGTAAGACCCACTCCATGAGAGAGGTCTGACACTCCTTGGGTGGCCAAGAACTTGAGTCAGTATAATAGGCCAGGAATCTAGGAAAAAAGCATATACTATTGTAAGATCATAGCAATCAAAGGACTTTTAATGACATTCTGCTATACCAATCATCAGAGAACATACCTGCAATTGGTGGAAACTAATACATGGCCCACCGATTAGACAATGCAGAAAGTGAGAAAAATTGAACCACTCAGTTCTAAATGAGTTGTCTTCATCAAATTTCTCCCCTTGTGGATCAGAGAGCTGTGCATAAAGAGGAGGCAGTGGGGATGGAAGACACTAAAGAACAATGACGTCTATACACAACAGGATTGACAAACATCGGAACTCACAGATACTGTGCACAGATACACAGGACCTGCACAGGTCCAAATCAAATGAGATTCCAGCATCTAAATGGAAAGTGACATAATCCCCCACCTCTAACCCAGGAGTTATACAAGCCATACTTAAGGAAGGTCCCAGGCCCAAAATTAAATGGGAAACACGAAAAGTACTCAAGAGTATGTTCAGATATGTTTTGTCTCAGAGATTGGGGCATTTTGACCTCACTTGTCTTTTGCTTATCAATTTCATGGCTTCTGATTTTATGGGTTTTGTGTGTGAAAGTGGGTGTATTTCTGTATGTTTATATGTTGCTCCTGCCTTTTCTTTGGATTTGTTTTTCTCGATTTTATTCTGCTTTATTTATTTTATTTCAATTGGCGTGTTTGCTTTCTAAATATAGAGAGAAAGAAGGTAGGGAATTGGATGGATGAAAAGGATCTGGGTTGAGATGAGGAAGGAAATATGTGTGAGCTGAATATACTGCATATAAAAAAAACTATTTTCAGTAAAAAATAGAAGTTAAACTCAATGGGAAAGATAATCTAAAAAAAAAAAAACACAATAACTAAAATGCTTAGCCAACAAACAATGGACTCCATACAGAATTTATTTCACATTTTCGTTAAACTATTCATTGTCAGGTGAAACAGTTACCACTTTAAAAAAGGTATTTGCTAAGAAATACCCACTTTCAAGAAATGTACTGCAACAACTTTGTAAAAAGCAACCCAGTTCGCTATATCTTTGCAAGTGGGATACATAAAAATGTGATCTTTGGAGGTTAAAACAGGCCATTAATTTTGTTTAGTTGTTTTTTTCTTTATACACCATTCTGTCCTGGGACATATGCCAATTAAAATGTATACACTTCTTTATGAAGACATTAAATGGAGATGACAATCACTAACGCAATACCAAAGCAAATAAGTTGTTCTGCTGTGATGAGCTCTGGAGGTGAACAGTGCGTGAGAATCTGCAGCCTCAAGCAGTTCTGTTGATGGCGTCCATCCCTGGACAAACCACCAAGGAAGACTCTAATAGAGGTTGTGTCTGCACATATGTTGTTCGTTGCCCTTCCTTCACGCTTATGCATCCCTAGCTGACTTTGCACATCTGTTGTAACTTGGTAAATAATATTAAATCTATTTTCTACAATGTGTGATACTGCAAATCACACACAATTAAAACTACATTGGACAGCCTAGATTGAGGGAAAACAGCATTGTGTCATGAATTACCTTATTGTAGTTGTCCCAAACTAGGGTATTGGAAACCTGTATCCTGATCGAATCCTTCTGTTCTACCTTGCTAGATGGCCTTGAGAGAATTTCTTAACTTTTCCATTTCAATCATTCATCTAAGAGTAAACCATAGCTGTTTCTATTGAAGCTGTTGTACTGAGTGGTTACAAACATTGATTAAGGGATTGCTAAGCATAAGAAAGGAGACTCTCACAAATCCATATTTACAACATTTTCTTTAAGGTTTTATTGCCCTCCATCTGGTTTTTCCATGGTTCCTAAATGACATGGTTTCCTATAGGACCACACACTAATCATTGCCTTTCAAAGAATAGATTTGACATTCCTATTACCAGCTAGAAAGCCTCCCGTTGTCTTCTAAAACACAAGTCAAAATGTTTTGATCACCCATTGAAAGGTAAAAAGGCAGCAGTTAAGAGACTTCCCAACTTTACAGGCTAGACAGGGAAACCTCAGAAATTCAGCTGCAGTTGAAGACTACAAATTATTTCACAACCCTTTTTTCTCTTTCCATTTTCTTGCCAAGAGGTAGCTTTTGTCTGCCCCGGATGACTGAAACGTGCCTTGAGAAGCAGCCGTATTGCCACAGCGTGGCCATCTTCTATGATTATTCCATACCCATGGAAATGTGTTCTGCTGTTAACTCACTGCAAATTAACTCAATAGTGCTGAAATTAATCACCCATACTCTTTATCTCTATTTAGAAAAATAGGAACTCCTTAGCTTTCTGTCGTTGCTACTAGGAGAAGCCCCATACAATTTTTACACCATTTATAGCGCTCTGTAATTGCCTTAATAGGCTTAATTAGTATACAGGATTTTGTTTTCCAAGAGCTTGCATATTTTTAATGGGTTTGCTCTCTTGTTAAATGGTCTAAATGACTTTTCATGAAGACCATATCCCAGTTGAGGCAGGCTGCATATCAATAAATGACTACTACTCTCAGGATGCTTCTCTGTATGATTCAAGTCTAAATATTTAGTGATGAGTTCCTATCAATTGCAAGCAAATTAATGGTATTAACTGTATGATTGCAAGTGCCTTCAGAATATCAATTTTCATGATTTTGATTTGAATATTTAAGAGTAAATTTGTTTCATTAAAAATAAAGAGAAAATCTCTTGTGTTGGTTTTAAATGCAGTTTCTAAATAATGGTAATTAAAATATTACATGAAATAAATAATATCTTCTCCATAAAAAGCACCATGAAGTATTGCATGGTGCTCTTCATACTGACATATGTTCAGTATTCAAATAACTCATAGACTATAAATAATCTAAAGATTATTATGAAGCAACGTTATTCTGAAGACTTTTAATGAATGTTTTTGCATACTTTTACAAATTAAGGAGAATTTAATAATGGTTCACATTTTGAAAACTTTATTTAAAAGACATTATTATACTAAATAAGTGATTACAAAATAATATCAAGATCAAAATAGATCATGATGATGATAGACAGACAGATACATAGATGATACATAGTAGATGATAGATGACATATGATAGTTGATAGCAAAAGATAATTGCTTGCTAGACAGGTTATAGTAAGGAGATAACAAATACATTTGTTTTATGATTATATAACATGATTTTTTATTGGATATTTTCTTTATTTACATGTAAATTTCTCCTTTCCCAGTTTCCCCTCCAAAAAACAAACAAACAAACAAAAACAATAAGAACAGACCCCTGTTGCCTCCCCCCCTCCGCATGCCTGCCACCCCACCCTCTCCCACTTCTTGGCCCTGGCATTCCCCTACACTGGGGCACAGAACCTTCACAGGGCCGAGGTCCTCTCCTCCTATTGATGATCGAATTTGCAATCCTCCACTATACATGTGCTGGCAGAACAATCAGACCCACCATGTGCAGTCCTTGGTTGGTGGTTGAGACCCTGGGAGCTCTTAAAAACAATAAATTTATGAAATTCTTAGGGAAATGGATGGACCTGGAGAATATCATCCTGAGTGAGGTAACCCAATCACAAAAGAACACACATGGTATGCACTCTCTGATAAGTGGTTATCAGCCCAGAAGTTTGGAATACAGGAAGAACAACCCACAAACCACAAGAAACTCAAGAAGAAGGAAGACCAAAACGTGGACATTTTATTCCTTCTTAAAAGGGGGAACCAAATACCCACGGAAGGAGTTGCAGAAATTAACTAGGAGCAGAGACTGAAGGAAGGACAAGCCAGCCTAAATATAGCTATCTCCTGAGACGCTTTGACAATACCTGACTAATACAGATGTAGAGCCTCACAGCCATCCATTGAACTGAGTACACAGTCCCCAATGAAGGAGTTAGAGAAAGGACCTATGGAGCTGAGGGGTTTGCAGCCCCTTAGGACGAACAACAATATAACATGTTTTTAAAGTTATTTTATTTATTTACATTTCAAATGCTGTCCCCCTTCCTTGTCCCCCATACACTTGGCCTCTAAGAGGGTGCTCACCCAACCACCCATCCACTCCCCCCTCATCCCTCTAGCATCTCCCTTCTCTAGGGTATCAAGCCTCCAAAGGACCAAGCACATCACCTCCCACAGTGCAGTGGGCACTGATGAGCACATATGTATGCTCTTTAGTTGATGGCTTAGTCTCTGGGAGCTCTGAGGGGTCTGCTTAGTTAATATTGTTGTTCTTCCTATGGGCTTGCAATCTCCTACAGCTCCTTCAGTCCTTCCCCTAACTCTTCTGTGAGGGTCCCTGAGCTCAGTCTAGTGGTTGGCTATAAGTATCTGCATCTGTCTCAGTCAGATCCTGGTAGAGCCTCTCAGAAGACAGCCATGGCAGACTCCTGTCTGCAAGCACAGCACTGCATTAGCAATAATGTCAGGGTTTGGTGTCTGTACATGGGACTGATCACAAGTTGGGGCAGTTTTTGGATGGCCTTTCCTTAAGTCTCTACTCCATTTTTCTCTCTGTATTTCCTTTAGACAGGATCAACTCTGGGTAAAAAATTTTGAGATGAGTAGATAGTCCCTTCTCTCATCTGGGGACCATGTCTGTCTACTAGAGATTGTCTCTTCAGGTTCCATCTCCCTACTGGTGGGCATTTCTGCTGATGTCATCCCCATTGGACCTTGGGAGCCTCTCACATCCCTGGTGTCTGGGAATTCCTAGAAGTTCTCCCTGTCCTCCACCCCACACTGCTGCATATTTCTGTTTATTTTCCTGGCCCTCTGGGCTTTTCTCCTATCTCCCTGATACCTGATCCTGACCCCCCTTTGCCTCTCCCTACCCTCTTGCACCCAGGTTCTTCCATCCCTCTGCCATTCATGATTATTTCCTTTCCCCTTCTAAGTGGGATTGAAGCATCCACACTTGGGCCTTCCTTTCATTAAGCTTCATATGGCCTGTGAGTTGTATCATGGGTATTTTAAGCTTGTTGGCTAATATCTACTTATCAGTGAGTACATAGCATGTATGGCCTTTTGGGTCTGGGTTACCTCACTCAGGATGATATTTTCTAGTTCCATCCATTTGCCTGAAAAATTCATGATGTCCTCTTTTTAACACTACCCTTGGTCTTTTTTTTTTTATTCCATATGAAATTGATAATTACTCTTTCCACCTCTGTGAAGAATTAAGTTGGAATTTTTTTATGGGTTTCATTGAATCTGTAGATTGCTTTCAGTAAGATGGCCACTTTTACTACATTAATCCTACCAGTCCATGACCATGGGAGATCTTTCCGTTTTCTGAGGTCTTCTTTTATTCTTTCTTCGGGCACTTGAAGTTCTTCTCATACAGATCTTTCACTTGCTTTGTTAGGGTTATACCATGATATTTTATATTATTTGTGACTATTGTGAAAGGTGCTGTTTCCCTAATTTCTTTCTCAGTCCCTATATCCTTTGTATAAAGGAAGGCTACTGATTTGTTTGAGTTAAATTTATAACCAGCCACTTTGCTGAAGTTGTTTGTTAGTTGTAGTTCTCTGGTAGAATGTTTGGGGTCACTTATTTATACTATTGTATCATCTGCAGGTAGTGATACCTTGACCTCTTCCTTTCCAAATTGTATCACTTGGACCTCCTTTTGTTGTCTAACTGCTCTAGCTGGAACATTCATATTAAATGAATAGGGAGAGAATGGGAAGCCTTGTCTGTCCCTGACTTTAGTGGGATTGCTCCAAGTTTCCCTCCACTTAATTTGATGTTGGCTGTTGATTTGCTGTATATTGCTTTTATCAGGTTATAGGATATGCCTTGAATTCCTGATCATTCCAAGACTTTTAACATGAAGTGATGTATTTACAATATGGATGTTTTTACTCCAAAAGAAAATAGCATTATGTTAGATCCTGATCCCCCACTTACTGTGGGACATTTGCATCTTTCCCAACTTCCTCAAGCTTTAGTATGCTCTTTTATAAAGCTAACAAATTTTCTTATTTTTTTTTATAAATGTACTATCAAAATCCTGGTCATATCACCAAACATTTTGTAAGGTGCACAAAATTAACAACTGCTTATTTACTATCAATACTGTTTTGGGTTTTTTAATCATCATTTTACGATTTACAATAGCAAAACTTCAGTTATTGGCAGCTACATGCCTTGTACCAGTTCATGTCTGGACGAAATGGTGAGATCTGACCCTGGCACGATGCACTAGCTGCTTTAAAGAGTGATGTGCTAACCTTGCATTATTAACTTACCTTACAGCAGATGGTACTTTGAGATAGTGTTACCCATGGGAGTTATACTATGTAGCTGTGTACTTGATTGGAAAAGCCACACTAGCACTGAACAAACACTGACCAACAACTACAGAATCGCAGACTCTGGAAAGGAAAATAATAAAGAAGGACATTTACATAACTTAGTGTATCTCTTTTATGACATAAAGAAATTTTAGTGACAGACATTATTCTCCCCAGCAAACAGTAGCTATACTCTCTGAAGTCCTTCCTATCTAAGGAATTCTAAAACTTGAATGCTTTGTCATTTGAGAATTTTATATATGAATATAATATTTTGTGATCAAACCCATCCACCACTCCCTCCAATGCCTTCCTTATACTAACCACCACTTTTCCCTCCCAATTTTATTTAGTTTTTGTAGCAATCTATTGAGTTCAGATAGTTCAGCCTACATGTACAGGGATTTAGGAACAGCTAGTAAAATATGAATAACATCTCAATTGCTACAATCCTAAAGAAAACAGATGTTCCTTTCACCAGAAGCCATCAACTGCAAATGGGTCCTCAAATAAGTAGAGAGCTTTATGAAACCCTCCCTTATCTGTGCTCAGGTTTTGACTAGCTTGATCTTCTCCAGATCTTGTGCATACAATCATGGCTGCTTTGAGTTCATTTGTTGGATGAGGGTGTCACATCTAAAGAATGTGGTTTTACTACAGGTATCTACTGCCTCTGAATCTTAAAATCTTTCTATCCCTCTTCTGGGATGATGGGAAACCTTCTGCAAAGAGGTGCAATATAGGCATCCCATTTAGAGATGACAACCTCATAATCTGTTATTCCTTGCATATTGTCTCAGTATTAAGCATAGTATATTGTAAAAAGAAGCTTCTCTAATGAAGGCTGAGAGATGCACTAATCTACAGGTACAGAGATAAGAACTTAGGGGGCAGTTTATGACTGTGATCACTTAACAAAATATTCGTGTGACCTGTATTAGCCAGTTAGGGGATATTGGCCCAGTTATGGGATGTTGGCCCAGTGACCAGTATCAGGCATGAGTTTTCATCAGAAGGTGATTAATTACTCTCATAACATCCAGGCATCAATTGAATCTGTGGGTATATATAGTTAAGACAAGTGTTATTGAATTGCAGGATTCTTAGATGGACAACACAGTTGATGGTTTTTCTTTCTGGGTACTATTCATAGAACCTTGCAGCACTATAAAAGCTAGCTTGTAGGAAGGCAGCTCCCAGGGTAGTACCATCTTGATATCTTGGTTCTCTAGAAATCAAGGTCGTGGTATCTTCAACAGTGAGTTATTGCCATAAATTTGTGTTCCAGGTGCAATGACAATAGTCTGTGAAATCTACATACATATACATGCATATACATACATATATATGTATATATATATATACACATACACAGAGAGAGGAAAGTTGTTTAGCCAACAACTCAGAAATTTAACTCAAACCTAGCACTTGTGCTTTACTTATTTGATAGCATATTGGGCAGGAGGTTGGGAAAACTACCCCTTTATAGGGTAACCCCATTTAAAACCTTTATATATGTACATAGTTTACAACGCATGTATGGCAGTAGAATTTCATGTGTTGTGTTCACATGTCTTTAGTGTTAGTTATACCTCCCATATTCACTCTTTTATCCTGCCCTTCCATCCTCCATTCTATCTAACTCTAAAGGTTCCACTGTTCCTCTTCCCCATGCCCCTCATATCAACTGCATTCTGCCTACCTTCCCATAGCCTCTTATGAGGCCCCTGCTATCTATGAGAACTCTAATTTAAACACACATATCTGATTCAAAGTTAACATCCCCTCTTGAAATAGAATCTGTGATGTTTGTCTTTCTAGGTCCACATCATTTTATTCATAACGATTATTTCTAGCTCCATCCATTTATCTGTGAATTTTATTTTTCTTTACAGCTAAATAATATTCCATTGTGTGTATGAGCTGCATTTTCATTATTGATATGCCTTAGTTAGGGTTTATATTGCTGTGATGAAATAGTGTGACGACAAGCAACTTGAGGAGAAAGAGTTTTATTTGAATTTACCATCCGTATTCCATCTTCCAGGGAAGTCAGAGGAGAAACATGTAAGAAGAAACTGAGACCTTGAAGGAGCATTATTTACAGGGCTGTTCCTCATGGTATGCTCATCCTGCTTTCTTACACCAAGCAGAAACACCAGCCCAGGACTTGGGCACAGTTTTTTGGTTTTGTTTATTTTTTTATGGCAACCAAGACCACCAGCCTAGGGGTGGTGCAACCTGCAGTAAGATAAGCACTTTCACATCATTGTATTGACTATTGTTAATGTCAACTTGACACAACCTAGAGTTATCTGAAAGAGGAAACCTCAAATGAGAAAATGCTTCCACAAGATCCAGCTCTATGACATTTTTTCATTAGAGATTCAGGGGCAGGGGCCAGCCCATTGTGGATGGTGTTTTCCCTGGGTGGGTCATCCTGGGTTCTATACACAAGCAAGCTGAGCAAGCCATAATGATCAGTCCACTTAGCTGCACCCTTCTACAGCCTCTGCATCAGTTCCTGATGCTAGGTTTCTGCTAGGCTTGAGTTCTTACCCTCGTGGTTTTTAGTGATGAACTGTTACTGGAATTGTGAATGAGACAAATACTTTCTCCCCAAGTTGGTTTTTTTTGTTTTGTTTTGTTTTGTTTTGTTTTGTTTTAATTCTTGATTTTGTGAGGTTCCATTTGCCTACTCTTGGACTTGATGCAACATCTCGTCCAGAAAGTCCTTTCCCATACCTGTAAGTTCAGGAGTAACTTCTTTCTCCTTTTTCAAGTCAAATTCTTATATTGAGATTGTTAACTCACCAGGAGTTGAGTTTTTTGCAAGGTGACACCAAAGACTCTAGTTTCTTTTCTATATCTTGTAGCTATTCAATTTGACCAGAACCATTTACCAAAGAAGAAGCTGTCTTTCTATGATGGGTATTTTTGATATCTTTGTTAAAGGACTGGTGGCAGAAGTGTGGAATTGTATCTAGGTCCTTGATTCAATTCTGATGATCAAAATGTATGTTTTAATACTGATACCACATCATTTTTACTACTATAGTTCTGTACTATAACTTGAAATCAAGAATAGTGCTTCATACAGGGCAATGGTGACGCACGCCTTTAATCCCAGCACTTGGGAGGCAGAGGCAGGCAGATTTCTGAGTTTGAGGCCAGCCTGGTCTACAGAGTAAGTTCCAGGACAGCCAGAGATATACAGAGAAACCCTGTCTCAAAACAAAACAAAACAAATCAAAACAAAAACAGAAACAAAAACAAAAAGAACCAAAAAACAAAAAGAAAAAACAAACAAAAAAATAGTGCTATGTCTGGTAGTGTTTGTTATTGTTCAGGACTATTTTGGCTGTCCTGGGTCTCTTGTGTTTTCACATGAATTTTGAAATTACAGTTACAATTTCTCTGAAAGTTGCACTGGGATTTTGATAGATATGCCATTAAATCTGTGTACTGGCTGGTCTTGTGTGTCAACTTGACACAGGCTGGAGTTATCACAGAGAAGGGAGCTTCAGTTGGGGAAGTGCCTCCATGAGATCCAGCTGTGGGGCATTTTCTCAATTAGTGATCAAGGGGGAAGGGCCCCTTGTGGGCGGTGCCATCCCTGGGCTAGTGGTCTTGGGTTCTATAAGAGAGCAGGCTGAGCAAGCCAGGGGAAGCAAGCCAGTAAGGAACATCACTCCATGTGCTCTGCATCAGCTCCTGCTTCCTGACCTGCTTGAGTTCCAGTCCTGACTTTCTTTGGTGATCAACAGCAATGTGGAAGTAAGCTGAATAAACCCTTTCCTCCCCAACTTGCTTCTTGGTCATGATGTTTTGGGCAGGAATAGAAACCCTGACTAAGACAATCTGTAAATTGCTTTTGGTAGGATAGTCATTTTCACAATATTAATCCTACCAATCCATGATCATGGAAGTCATTCCATCTTCTAATATCTTACTCAGTATTTTTTTCTTCCTTTTATACTTTTTAGTTGTGCAAGCCTTTTACCTCCTTTGTTAAATTTATCCCAAGATGATATCTTTATGCTATAGCAAAAACAATTATTTTCCTGATTTCTTTTTCATTACATTTGTTTTTACATAAGAAAGCTACTAAGATTTGCCCAAAGCCAAGTCTGTGGAGGAATATTATGTAATTAGTGACTATTTTTGCAAGTCTCAACTCACTGTGAGTGTGCCATCCTTATGCACGTGGCCTTAAGTTGTATAAGAACCAGCAAGCCAGTAACCTTTATTCCTCTATATCAGTTGTGACTCCAGGTTCCTGCCTTGAATCCTTGCCCATACTTCCTTTGATTATGAACTATGTTTTGGAATTGTAAACTGAAATAAATCCTTCTTTCCAAGGCTTCTTTGTTAATTCTATTTTATGACAACAATGAAAACTTAACTAACACACTTGCCTTTTCTAGCTCACAGACTTTTACCTAGGTCTTAGGGTGTTTTGCCTGCATTTGTGTTTGTGCACTGTGTGCATGTCTGGTGCCATGTGAAAGCCAACCCTTTAGAACTTGAGATATTCGTGAGCGGCCATGGATTTGATAGGAGTTGAAACAGAGTCCTATGGAAAAGCACCCAGTGCTCATAACTGCTGAGCCATCTCTTCAGACTCTCAATAACCTTTTATATTGTTTCTACTATTTTATCCATAACATGTTAGGACACATTATTTCTCATCATGTCTAATTGTTGTTCTGTGGGTTTCTAGTATCATGATAAGCATCTCTTTTTATAAATTTAGGTTTTGTTTCACTTTGTCTTTTTCTGTGATCTCTTTTCAACCCTTTGGCATTCTTTTTCTTCTATGTCTATAACTTAAAGTTTATATTGTTCCATGTTTCTCAAACCTCTTCTCTGTTCTGACCATACATCTGTTTTTAAATCTCTTCTTTACTGAATAATCAAGTCTCTGTTTTCAAATAATTCTGTTTGCAAGGCTTTCCACTGAGGTTTTTCACTTCCTAAGGTTTTGGTTTCCAGCATTATTTCTTCAGCAATTCCATCTCTTGGCTTGTCTTCTTTATTTACCTCAGCCCTTTGTTTTTAGTCTTCTTTGAGTTGTTGGAACACAATTATGTTAAATCTGGAAATCCTTCTAGATTGTTATGGTGAAATAGTATGTGGAATTACTAATGGGGGATTAATCACATTGATAAACATTCCACAGGCCTAGTCCAATCACATTCTGAAGGCCCTGCTCCTCATACCATCACATTGTATAACTGATTTCTAGTTTTGGAGACACAAACATTCAGATTATATCACATGCACATTAAAAAAAATGCTGGGATGATATATTCTAAATTAATCTGCATAGTCACCAATGGCATTGAATATTGATAACCAAGCAAAGGAGTGAAAATGTCCAAGTGAGATGCTTCCCTGCATATTGCTGTACATTTTTATATGATTTCTAAATTTCAAAATGATAGCCACCTTTCCAAAAACTTAAAGGACCTAAAAAAATGTAGAAAACTAGTTCAAGAGAGAAATCACATCAATACTGTATCCCTAAGATGCAATTAATTTCATTTAAACCCCTTCATTGAATAACTTATAGATAAATATGAAACTGGAGGGAGAATAATATTATTTTTCCCGTTTTTACTCCATGAATACTGTGCTAACATAGGGATGGAAACTGGTAAAAAAAACAAAAACAAAAACAAAAAAAAAACCTGTTACTCTTACTTACTGGATACTAATGGCCTGCAAACCTGTCAGAATTTCAAACAAAACAAGGCAGGTAGCCCTATCCACATCAAAAACAACCACCGACACTAAGCAATGTCGCTTGCAGAATGAGGAAAAGGTGTACAGCCACATTAAGCATAATTTCCACATAATAGGAGCAACTAGATACCTGAAAGGGAGATCTCCCTGCTGAGTCCAAAGCAAATGGAACAGAGCAGAAACACGGCACTATTGTTGAAATAACAATCAAGAGAGTGGGCGACAGAAACAAAAAGAAAATGGAAACAGCCAGGAACCCTCTTTATATTTAGTGTCTGAAGATTTCTTTCGAGAAACATTCAAGGTTCCAGTGTTCTCACCTTTAAAGTATGATGAATAGGGACAGCATTTAGAGGCAATCACAATGGTTGACAGCATTTGACATTCTATCTTAAGCTTTCCTATAATACAGTCTCTAACAAAACTAGGCTGTTCTTAACCCCTGGTTATAGAATGATATGTCTTAATATCTATGCACCAACATCTGTATGTGGTATGTACTCAAGCCGACTTCAAGGAGTTCGTGCTGTGAGACCTAAAGTCCTTATGAGATTATCTAAAATGAAAAACCATGTCAGTAGAGCCTGTGGTGTTTCCACAGGCACCAATTGTGTCCATGACAAGATCCAATGTGAGTTTCTTACTGAAAAGCAGAAAATCATTGTGAAAGCATTGAAGGCACAATGTTAGAGTCAGAGAGCAAAATAAAATTTGAAGCATTTTTTTTAAATTGAGATAAGTCTAAGTAACAGCAGCAGGTTTCTCCACTGTGTATCCTCAAAAGATACTGGACCAAATTTGAAATCAAGAAAAGACAAACTAATAAGCTAAAAAGGATGAATATAGAAATAAATGGACTCAGGGATGGTTCACCTAAAAGATAGAGATAAGAAAAATAATGACTAGAATGAGGATCAACAAGAACCAATAGCATTTGATTAACAACAAATTCCATTCAGGCTGCAGAAAACAGCACAAACTCTTTCTTCATGGACCATGGAAAATAGAAAAATATACACTAAATACATGTTATAGTCTGGTCACTTTGGAGCATATTAGATAAAAAAAATGTGTTTAAAATATGCCAAACTATATCAATATTAAGACTAGTGGGTGAGCCTGCCTATTCAGCTTACCTTTACAAAGCAGGACAGAAAGGATTGCAGAGAGCAGAAAGGCCCTTGTGCTCCAAAATGAAAGTACCATGTGAGAAAACTAACGCATGTTTGTGGTCTAAGTTAGGAGGAGCAAGAAGAAGTATAATGTGGGAGTGTATTTTCAATATGGGGAACTGTAGTACCGGTCCACTAATTGACTGGCTCATATAGTTAAAGATACTTTTCATTATTCAAGACCTGATTGTGAGTACCATCTCTGCCTTGCCTCCAGTTGATTGGGTCCTCACATGAACATATGAATCAATCTCTCTCTCTCTCTCTCTCTCTCTCTCTCTCTCTCTCTCTCTCTCTCTCTCTCTCTCTCTCTCTCTCTCTCTCTCCCTCTCCCTCTCCCTCTCCCTCTCCCTCTCCCTCTCCTTCTCTCCCTCTCTCCCTCTCTCTTTCTCCCTCTCTCCCTCCCCCCCTCTCTCTTTCTCTCTCTTTCTCTCTCTCTCTCTCTCTTTCATCTTTCTTATACAGTTCCTAGTTCCACCATGAGAACTGTAAATTTTTCTGGCACAACCTCTCTCTAATGAGCTTCCTACTATCACACTAGGGCTCAAGACTCCATCATATAAATCTGAGGGAAAATACAAATATTCATCACTTAACAAGCAGCTTTGTTAAACCACTCACTGGGTCACAGATTTACATATTAATGAAAGCCCTGTAGGAGGAGATGTGGGTTTTTTTTTCAGTTATTTGATATTGCTCTTATGTTTTAAATTCAATGTATATAAGTTTTACAAGTATTAATTCTCTTCTCCCCCAGATATCTTATTTTTTACCCCATCTCATTCCTATTCATCTCTCTCTCACACACACATACACATATATACATTCCATTCCTAACTAGCTGTATACATAAATCTATAAGCTCAATACCACCAACTATTTTTTAAATAGTTGGAATTTGTAATTTACACCTAGTTTTCATGCAAAATAGTATTTTAGAAAATAGAGGTTTAGAAGTGGCCAATAATCAAATGAGATAGTTCATTCAGTTGTGCAATGTGCTCTCGGATACTTTCCCTGCCTTATATTAAAGTTAGTTACCTGTGAGCCTTCCTTGACAGAGAAGCATGTCCTCTTTTTTTGCAAAACAGCTGTCAAATACTTAAGTTCTAAAAATGTGCTGCTAAAAGTCTGCTTTTGCCCATAAAAGTCATGTTTACTCCTTTATTACTCTCTATTCTGGTACCTTCCTTTGAAAACAGGTGGTTCATATTTCAAAATTAACAAAATACCAAAAATAGATCAAAATGCAAGTTTTACAGAATCCTAAAAGATATATCAGAATGGAGCCCAATCCAGAGAGCTGGCCAGCCCTGGCGTAGATCATGCTCCACGGACAGCTTTCCTTTTGCTGTCACTCGCTGTGGAAACCACCAAGGCTAGTTTGGAATCTGCACTGGTTGTGTCATGCCGAGCAACAGGGGACATCTTCTCCTAGTAGACCACAAACCCTTTGTGAACCAACCTACAGATTCCAAAATCTGGAGTCCAAGCACTTTCTGGCTCTTAGGCCACTGAACATATTCTAAATTGAGGACTCTAATCTGCAAAGTAGTACAATGATAATAATGTCTGCAGCCTAGAACCATTATGAATTAAGCTCTTGGCACAGTGTCCTATAACAATGCAGACTTGAGTGCTGGTAAAGTATCTGACTTAGTACAAGAGTTCATTTTCTCTCCTGGAAACCATTCCATGCAGAGGTTGCTTAATTTCGTTTATTTTATCTTTTGTTTCAAGGCTCAAAGTCACAAGGACAAAGAGAACAGAAGAGTAGAGAAAAACAAGTACCATTTGCAATCCTGAAGGCAAATGACAACTGGTTGGTGTTAACAGAGGCCACATAAAGGCAAGAAGCAATCTGGGATGGAGGCAATCAATAAGCCACCCTACTTATACTGTGTATGTGTGTGTGTGTGTGTGTGTGTGTGTGTGTGTATGTGTAGTTGTGCATAAAAACTTATATACATGTATATCTACACAAACACCTCTCTCATTCTCTCATACACACACATAGTAAAAAATGGGAATAGAAGATGTAGCAAAAGATAATGCATCTACACAAATAAGCAATTGTGTTTGTGTGTGCATGTATGTGTGTTTGAGGGGGGTATGTGTTTGTGTGCATTGTATTTGGGTGTGGGTATAGCTGTGTGTAGGTGTTTATGCAGACTACACACACACACACACATACACACATACATACACTAAAAAAGATAGAAGATGCAATAAAAGATAATGCTTTTATGGAAATAAATAACTGTGTATAGTGTGTGTGTGTGTGTGTGTGTGTGTGTGTGTGTGTGTGTGTATACATCACTTTCCCAGGTGTATTTGTTCACATTTGTGCTGGAGACTTCCCACTTTGCCAGTGGTAACATTTAAGTATCTCCGACACTCTGTATTTCTTACATTCACCTTTTGACTCTATATTCTTATTTGGATGCTTCTTGGTGTGTTTTTCTCCCATATTAGTGTGTGAAATTGCTCCAGAAAGGGGGCTTTATATCATTAAATCACAGCACAGCGGCTGGCTTATTAGTAGATACCCAAGAAATGTTTGTGGAATGACTAAATTGGATGCATATATGAGATGTTGATATACTAATTTGATATGTCCCCAGAACATGTAACCCCAAAGAACACTGTCAATATTCTGGAGCCCCCTGATAACAAAGCTTTACCATAGAGGGGAAAAGGACATAAAATTGTTTCTGTAATGCAGAAGTGAAAGGATAGAATTGCCCTTCAGTAAATAATGCCAATTAACTGTAAAATATACTTAATTAGAAGAAAAACAAGTTTTCAAAGAAATTATGAAGTTCTGTTTCCAATTGTGAACTCAATATGACTATGACTAAGCTTTTATTTAATATTTTAAGCTAATACTAGTTATATATGAACTCGGTTCATTTTGCTTCTATGATTTTGTAATTTTTTATTACAAGGCACAGGGGCAATACTTAGAAAATAAAGTAATATTTGTACGAAATAGTATGGATTGAAATACTTGTTGAAATAAACTTAATTTTTTTCCAGCAGATGCCCCACCTATACATGGAATGTATTTTAAATTGCTAGTGACATAGGGTTTTCAGTTTTCTTTATTCATCAAGATCACTGGTACTGTGGCCCCAACTCCTCCCAGATCTATCAGTACGAGAGAATCTCAGACTTGCTTGTTTATCAAGTTACTTGAGTGTCCAGATAAGCCTGATAATCACCATTTATAGAGCACAGGAAGTCCCTCTAATGAGTTATCATTTTAGTTCAGAAGCTAGAACTCCACCTAATAGTTCTTTTTTGTGACTTTGTCCATATCTGATAGGTAGGGAAGGAAGTAATCAATCATAATCAGTCTTAGGAAGAGAGAGGTGAAGAAAACTACATAAAGATTAAATCTCCACAGGGTGACTGTAAAACATGTTTTTATCCATTTCTGAGGTGTGTATTAAACTGAAGACAATGAGTGAAAGAGGATTTATCAGGCTTACTTCAAGTTTATCTTGCTTTTCTGTATTTGTAACTGCTAAGGGGCCATTTCTTAAGGGATTACCTCCCCTAAAAATTACCCTCTTATCCCTCTCACCAGAAATTATTTCCAAAGCCTATAAAAGCTAATTTTACTTCTTAAAGCTAGTTACTCAAATAGATGTGCAAGTTCATCTGCCTTTACTAAGAGTTGACACTGAAATAAGGGCTTACGGGATATGTCTTGAGCTATTAACCATGCCTTCTGGCCATTTCTCTTCTTTCTTCTCAACTTAAAAAGGCTAAAGTTCTGTTAGCTTGCTGTGTTACTTTTATTCACCATATAGCACTTAAAGAGTGTCACTATCATGTTGATATAATAGACCATTCCTATAATTGGGTATGAGGACTATCAATTTGCATTTCTTCAGAGTTATTGTTTTCAGAGTGTTAGTTGTATCTTTTAAATGTAGTTGAATAGTAAATAATGTACCACAAAAGCTCTGACCTTATCCCAAAGTCTACAAAAAACATATAAAGTGGTACATTCCCTTAAAAAATACATCAATCTTATCAGGTAAAAGGAATATAAAAAAATAATTCTGTCAGTAAAAACACCTGTACTGGAGGCTATACAACCAGTTTAGAATATTAGGAGAAAGGTATCAAATCTGCTTCCCACTCTTGGAGAGAGCCCTCAATTCTGTGAACATGAAAAAGAAGAATACTGTAGGGGGTTCTGCCGTCTGGGGATATCCTCATGTTGCCTATATTGACAAAACTGACACCCCAAATAACAACAATAATTATGTCATTTCATAGCACTTTATAATGGATTTATATGCATGAAAATGAAAACTAATTGAATGCTTAATTATGATCATTACACTATCCCAATAATACCCTAAGGCCTATCAATTAGAAAACATTAACAATGTTCATCAGAAAACCAACAGGGTATTTGTTCAATGTAGCTAGAAAATTCAGTATAAATTAAATGTCTGCAAGACGGAGTAGGAATGGTATTTTTATAGTAAGAGAATTGTCCTCAATTTTATGAGAAATGAACTCACTACTACTTGCTCATTGGTGCTCAGTTTCATTTCTCCATTTATAAACAGCTCAGGACCTAGGGGATGGCATTACCCACACTGGACTGGGACTTCCCATATCAATTAACTTAATTATGACAGTCCCTCATAGATATGTCCACAGGCCAAATCAATATAGACAGTTCCTCATTAAAAGTCTCTTCCACTGGGCAGTGGTGGTGCACGCCTTTAGTCCCAGCACTTGCGAGGCGGAGGCAGGCAGATTTCTGAGTTCGAGGCCAGCCTGGTCTACAGAGTGAGTACCAGGAGAGCCAGGGTTACACAGAGAAACCCTGTCTCAAAAAAAAAAAACAAAACAAAACAAAAAAAGAGAGTCCTTCCACAATCAGGAGAATATTGCTATCAGAAGAAACAATAATGATTCCATTGAACCAGAAGTTAAGAATGACTATCTCATCACTCGGCCTCAGAGTCAACATGGACAAAGAACATGACAATGTTGAATGGAAAAGGTGGACTACTACTCCAAAAATAATTGCAGATATATAAAGGCATCTCTAACTGATAGGTATGGGGAAGTAGGGGACATCTCTATGAAGATACAGAGACCTGGCATAAGGGAGTTGCCCAATTGTCAATGGAGGTTTCCTTAGCTGTGATTCACAGCACTGGGGATATGGACTCTTGTGGGGAGCAGTGGAGCTGGAGAGACATTTGCCATGGCAAGATGGCGCCTACTTCCGCTGTCAACTCCTAGTAAACAACTGTTTGCGCATGTGCATAGTGTGAAAAGACGCCATGTCACGGCCCATTCCAGGGTGTCACGTGGGGTGATGAGCGAACAGCCAATCATGGCAGACACGCCGCGCTGTGGGCAGACACGCCACACTGTGGTGTATATAAGCAGTGTGGATTATTGGCTCGACCCTTTTTTCCCTACTGAGGAGGCAATAAACGTTGCTGCAGAAGGAACCTAGTGTCCGCGTGTCTTCTTGCTGGTGAGACGACTGCGCGGGCTACAGTCTCTGAAGATGCAACCTCCTGTAGCCATCCAGGAACCTCAATGAAGCTACAGGAATGCCAAACCTGGCCCAAAACTTTTGACCCAAAATTTATTCTCTCTATAAGAAATGCAGGGAATGGGGATAGAGCAGAAACTGAAGGAACAGCCAACCAATAATTGGCCCAACTTGAAACACTTCTAATGGGCAATCCCCGACACTATTAATGTTACTCCAATATGCTTCCAGACAGGAGTCTAGCATGGCTGCCCTCTGAAAGGCTCCACCCAGTAGCTGACTCAGACAGATGCAGACACTCAAAGCTGGACAGTGGATGGAGTTTGGGGACTATTATAAAGAATAGGAGAAAGAATTAGGGTCCCTAAGGGGATAGGAACTCCACAGGAAGACCAACAGAATCAACTAACCAGGAATCTTGGGGCTCTCAGAGACTGAACCATGAACCAAAGAATATATATAGGCTGGTCTTAGGCCTCCCCACACATATGTAGTAGGTATGTAGTTTTGTCTTCATGTGTTTCCTGAACAACTGGAACAAGGGCTATCCCAAAAGCTGTTGCCTGTATATGGATTATATTCTTCTAGCTGGGCTTCCTTGTCTTGCTTCAGTGGGAGAGGATATGCCCGGCTGTGCAGAAATCTGATGTGTTAGGATGGGGGAATACCCAAGGGGCCCCTACTCACTAAGAAGAGAAGGAAGGGGGTGGCAGAAGGATTGTGGAAGGGGGTGGCCAGGAGGAGGGCAGTGAGAGGGATGTAAAGTGAATTAATAATAATAATAACAATAATAATAATAATAATAGTAATAATAGTAATAATCACAACAATAATAAAGTTGTCTCATAATGTTAGTATTCTCTGTGATTGCAGTCAGTCAGTGAAATTATAACAGTTCAGTTCAGGCAGGATCATAAATGATTCAGACACTCTAGAAACAAAAGTAGGAAGTCATTGAACTAAAGAAAATGCCAAAATAACTAAGATGCTTGCTGAAGGCAAATGAAGTACAAAATGGGTACTCAGGGAAGCTTTGTGTTGGGATTTAGGTGTCAATTTATCTGGATTCAGGCATACTCAGAAAGCTAGAAATGTATTATTTATGATTGTGTCCATGAGAAGGTTTCCCAGAAGGATTGTCTTGTGAGTTAGTAGACTGGATGTGATAGATTCACCCACAGCATGGGCAGATGTCATCCAATCATTTGGGAACCTAGATAGAATAAAAGAGAGAAATAATTTGTCTTCTCTCTCCTGGAACGGGGACCCATTATTCCTCCTGTCTTTGGACAAAAGGCCCTAAATTCTCTGACCTCAGGACTCTAGACATGCATTAATAGTGCCCTCAGTTCTCAGACTTTTAGTCTCAAATTGAGAATGAAACTATCAACTTCTCTGGTCCTGAGGCTTTTGAACTGATAGTTTTAGGATTCTTGGGACTAACTTGTGAAAGGACTTCTTAACTTCCACAATCATGAGAACCAAATGCCCTAGTAAATTCCCTCACATCTTTCCATCCATCCAGATTCTCTTTTGACTTAAAATAGAGTTAAATCCTGGTAAAATCCATTAGGCGAAAGCATCATAATTCAAACATGTGTTTAGTATACTTAATGTACTGGTCAGCACAGCTTAGGAACATTGTTCAGCAGAGGGTTGCTGTTGACTTTCATTATTATGTGGCCCTACTAAGAGCTACTGATGGCTGTCATGATCCAGCATCTCAGGAGAGCATCAGACTGTACATTTCAGGCCAGAAAAATATCAAAATCCAAAATTTTATTACAGCATATACTGACACCATTTATTACATTATTAGAGAGCCATGACAAGGTCCAGACAAAACAGTGCCAGCATCAGTCTTCATCTTGTTCTTTCGGTCCTAACTTCTCCTCTTTATCAGAAGCAAACATCTCAAGAACAACATAAAAGAATAATGTAAAAGATTATTACACTATCACCATTATGAAGTAGAAAATCATTAATCAAACCTTAACAAGTTGGGTTTGTTCTGTGTATACTTTACTAGTTCTATGTTTTAAAACAGTTCTGATTAGTTCAAGATTATGCCTGTAGTGGTTTAAATGAGAAATGGACCCAAAGGCTCATGTATTTGAACACTTGATTCCCAGATGTTCTGTCTGAGGTTATGGAACCTTTAGATGACGTAGTCTTGCAGGAGAAAGTGTATCACTGAGTCAGGCTTTAAGAGAATATATTCTCGGGCCACATCATTCTCACTTTCTCTGTCTCCTGTATGTGGGTGAATGTGATAAGCCAGCTTCCTCTCCTTACTATCCATTGCCATTCCTTCCCTGGCAGTGTGGACTGGCCCTCTAGAACTGTAACCCCAGATAAACTCTTGCTTCTAAGCTGCCTTGCTCATGGCATTTCACCACAGCAATAGAAAAATAACTGACTGACAGAATTCTAAAAACAATGTCAACTCCATAACACCAGAGATTTGATTTTATTTTTGTTTTTGTTTTTGTTTTTTGACACAGGGTTTCTCTGTGTAGCCCTGGCTGTCCTGGAACTCACTCTGTAGACCACCAGGCTGACCTCATTATTACCCACTGTGTTTACTCCTGTTCTTTTAGAGGCAATGTAGTATCAGGTATTTAGCAAATATTTGTGAGTGAATTTTCTACATTAAAAAAAAATTAAGCAACACTTCACACAGAGAGAATATACAATATATAGTAAGGTGACTATGTTAAGTTGTTTATAAATATATTATCAAAAGTTAAAAGTTGAAAGAAATGTAAAGAAAAAATTCCAAAAATAAATGAAATTCCTTGCAGGAAAAATTACATCCATCTAAGAGAATCTGTGCAGCAGAAACATGGTTAATCGTTAATCAAGTTGATGTTTTCACAATGTAAAATAAAACAAAGCACTATATGTGGAAGTTTCCACTTTACATAATCACATGGATAAATTCAAGGACTCTAATAGTAAGGAAAAGGAACAATACATGGGGGAACATACTACGTATGTTAAGTTCATAAACCAGGTCACTGATTCTTTTATATTACTCTTGAGATGCTCACCCCTGAAAAAGAGAAAGAGTGTAGCATTGAAAGAACAAGATGAAGAAACGATTCTGGCAATGTTTTGTCTGGAAGTGGTCATGGCTCTCTAATAATTATTCTAATAATAATACTATGCATGTAGCCTTGCATTAATCAGCTTTGTTTCTGCTATGGTAACAACCACAATACCCCAATGCTCAAACAATGACCATTTTTCTGTTCCCTGCTTCTATTACATGAGAGCTTTGGCCTGTTATGTTCTCCTGGGTCAATTTGGCTTCAGCTCAGTCTGGCTTCATTCCAGGAATTATCTCCTTTGGGACCCAAGCTAGTAAAGGAGTGACTATTGGGGACATACTTTCCTCATTAGCAGGGTTCAGAAATTCAAAGGCAACTGAGCAAACTGATCAGTAAGCTGCACAACAATTTTCTGGTCAGAGGTAGTACATATGTTGTTCAAAACTTAGTTTGATTTTCATGTGAAAAGGTCAGCTCAGGAACTTTGGGAAGGTCATGGAACACTTGCACCTCTGCAAGGGAGAGACTAATCAGTCCACAGGGTGGGAACCAACTTGAGGGTGGGGATGCATTCCACAGGATGGACCTTTGCCAACCTTCAGACAAGGGAAGTCCTCGCCACCTCATTCCCTAAAGACCAATCGGTTTTAAAAGTCATACTGTTCTGCCAATCACATTGTGCCTAATGGCTACTGCCCTGAAACCTGTATAAAAGCTCACTGAATGAGCTGTGTGGGGATGCCGCCTCTCCTACGGGTCTGGGACGAACCCAGTGCACTGGAACAATAAATACCTCTTGCTTTTTGCATGGATTCTGGCTCTATGTGGTTCACTCAGAGGGTCCCCGGTAAGCTAAGGTCTTACACATGTACCAGACCTTCTTATATCCACATGACAGAAGCTACACTCTAAAGTCTCCAATGCTAAGCACCAGCCTTAGATAGGTCTGGGTTCCTGAGAGAAGGGTGTTTGAGAGCAGTGAAAACAAACAACTTGAAGTCAAATCGTGGATCCATGCCAGCAGCCTAGGTTCTGCTGAGATGGCTTTCCCAGACAGCTCTCTGTAGATAGCTCTTGGCTCTATAGTCTGCTCAAAATACCTTTCTCTGGTTGAGACAGCTCTTTTTTTCCTAGTAAAATTCTAAATGCTCTCTGGATTACTTAGGGGTTTTCTGACCATGACCACAGTGAGAAAACCTGCTATAAAAATTCTTGGAACTTCCAACCAAGTCAGAAATCCTGTTAAAAAAATTCTAAAAGTAATTCTTTGGTTTTCTGATCAAAATCAGAAAGCCAAGAATAAACTTTTTGTTTTTTTTTTTTTTTA
>NW_022196898.1:58348448-58378845 GCF_008632895.1 Mastomys coucha | reverse complement strand
AAAAAAAAAAAAAAAAACTTTAAGAGCTGTGTTCACTCCAGAGATCACCAGACAGCTCAGCTCTCTCTTACTTGTTCTTTTAGTCTATATCAAGCAAGGCAAGCACTCGAGGTCAACATTTGTTCCCTCAAATTAAAAACAAATAAGGGAGAGATGTTGAGTCCAACAAGGCCTTGGTGGGGACAGAATGAGTATGGGCCTCCACAGGTGTGGATGTAAACCTTGTTTATATATATAATAATGTTTATATATATAATAATTATATATATAATTGTATTTATTTTCATGTCCCTCTGAGGAATATCCTCCATGTTAAGGTTAATGACTTCATGATAGTCAGAGGCAGCATGAGTCTGGGAGGTGAAGGTGTGACTAATATCTCACCAAAATGATCAACACTGGGATCTTCAGAACAACCCTTAAGGCTGTGGGAAAGAACTCTAAAAACATGAGTTTGCAAATATATATAATTTCTCACCTATGCAAACATATAAGAAAGTAATACGAATTATATAAGGAGCTTCACAGATCTAAAGGAACAGAGGCAGCTATACTATGAGCCAGCGTGTCACAAAGATACAGAAACAGGCAGATAAAAATGCAGGGAGATTCCTGACTTCAAGGTAAGCTTGTGACACAAGGAATTTAGATCTAAGTGTGGTCAGAACAGTAATTCTAGGGTGGGATCCCACCCAACTATCTTATCCTCTGTACTTAACAGAAGCCAGCAGATCTCTGAACTCTTTTGCAATGTTAAAAAAAAAAATGTGCTTGCAGTCTCCTAAGAATCAAGGGGCTGAGGGTCACAGAATGCTGATTCCTAGGATAATCAGGAGAGAACCTGGAAGAAATAACTGAATTGATATGTAAATAAAAACTGGGCTTTTGCTCTGCATAACAGGAGCTAGCAGAAAATGATAGTTCTTCTTTAGAGTGTTTTCTCTAGGGAGACTGAGCTATCTGGAGATCTCTGGCGAGCAAAAAGAGCTCTTCTGACTTTAACCCTGGTGAGAAATCCTAGGAATTACTTAGATAGCTGACATAGCTCTTTTAGAATGTTTTCTAGCAGCTATCCAGAGAAGGCTGTCTGAAGATCAAACACAACTCTTAAAAAAAAAAATCTGATTTTGATTGGGAAACTCAAGAATTACTTTTAGAATTTTTCTAACAGGATTTCTGACTTGGTCAGATGATTCAAAAAAAATTTTTTTTATAGCAGTTTCTGACTTTGGTCAGAAAAACCCATGAAATATCCAGGTAGCTTTTTGAATTTTTAATAGCAGAGAGAGCTGTCTTGAGCAGAAAGGTGGCTGTCTCAACCAGAGAGTTATTAGAATAGCAAGAAAAACCTGCCTAGAGAAGAGAAGAGCATGAAGAGCAATCATTCTGGCTAGCCAGCTCAGCAGAATAGAGGCTACCAGCTCGAACCCACAATTTGACTTCCATTTGTTTGTTTCACCACTCCCAAACACTCCTCCTTCAGAACCCCTTTCCAAGGCAAGAATGGTCCTTGGGACGCCAACACACTTTGTATAGATATTTTTTGCTTGTTGCCTTCAATGGGATCAAACCTACAGTCACATTAACCTGAGTTATTTTTTTCCAGATGAATGTTTACTTTAAGGGTACAATTGAGGTCCCAAATCAAATTTGAGTTTATCAAATGTGAGACTATCCTGAGCTAGGGGAAGGTTAACTAGAACTAGAAAGTACCAGAGATGGGGAGCCTCCCTTTGGTAACCTTGAAGAAATAAGCTAGCCATTCTGAGAAAGCCCGTGGAAAGTATCACATGATAAGGAAGTCACAGCCGAAGACCCTTGATGAAAGATGTCCCCATGAAAGAGGAACCTCTTTCATGCTCAGATGCTTGGGTTTTAATTAATTCCAGATGCAATCAAGCTGACAACCAAGATTAGGCATCACACAACCCCAAAGTGAAAATTGTGGACATATTAAAGTTCAAAGCTCAGGGAGAATAGTAAACTGTGAATGCTAAAGTTTTTTCTTTCTTTCTTTCTTCCTTTCTTTCTTTCTTTCTTTCTTTCTTTCCTTTTCTTTTCTTTTCTTTCTTTTTCTTTTTCTTTTTCTTTTTTTTTTGTTTTTTGTTTTTTGTTTTTTGTTTTTTTGCCTACAGCACCCGGTATTCCCAGGCGGTCTCCCATCCAAGTACTAAACAGGCCGGACCCTGCTTAGCTTCCGAGATCAGATGAGACCGAGCGCGTTCAGGGTGGTATGGCCTTAGACTTTAATTTCACCCTAAACCAAGAAACAATTATAGTATACTCAGCTAAAACTAGTTTTATGAAACAATACCTAGCTTTTATTTATTTCATAGTATGAATATTTTCCAATCCATTTCATCTTTACTTAGTTGCTAGTCAAAAATTCATTGGTTCAAGGTCCATTTGTTTGAAAAATATTAGGTTTCATCACTAGCTGGATGTGAGGGTATCCTGTAACAAAAGAAACACAGAGAACCTCCTTCCAGCACGTCTGTAACTCTGTCTCGAAGAGGTGAGCAGTATAAGAGGTACTGCTGAACTTTAGTGCTGAGGAAGCTAAGATCTGTCTCCCTTTCCCACTCTAAACTCCATGTGGTAGATAAGCAATGAATTCCCTCTCTATGCCAAGCCAAGATATAGCAAAGGGAACTTCACAGACTTTTTCTTCTGTACATGTTGTATTTCTCTCCTTATCATCATTTTACCTACAAGAGAAGGTAAAATTAAACGATTTTCAGTTCTGAAAAGATGTTAAATTCAATTTATACTTGAATTTATCTGGCTCAGTGACCACTGAGTAGAGAGTTGTTCAGTTTCCATGAATATGTGGGCTTTCTATTGTTGCTGTTGAAGTCCAGCTTTAATCCATGGTGATATGACAAAATACAAGGACTGTATTCATTAGGGTTTTTACCACTGTGAACAGACACCATGACCAAGTGGACTTTTGTAAAAATAACATTTAATTGGGGCTGACATACAAGTTTAGAGGTTGTGTCCATTATCATCAAGGTGGGAGCATGGAAGCATCCAGGCAGACATGGTCCAGGAGGAGCTGAGAGGTCTACATCTTCATCCCAAGACAAACAGGAAAAGACTGGCTTCCAGGCAGCTAGGAGGAGGGTCTTAAAGCCCATGCCCACAGTGGCACCTCTACTCCATGCAAGGCCTCATCCATCAGTCTTCTTTAGAGTCAGGGGAAGAATATAAGCCTTGAAATGAAGGCAGTACAGTGGGGGTGGAAGGAGTACAGAAATAAAAATTATGTGGAATGCAACTCTGGGAGAATGACCAGAATTCTATTTTCATAGAGACACAGGTATGGCTGGCAAGTCATGTGTCTCCCATTTGTCCTATTAAATGGGCCTCCACACACTACTCCCTGGAATAGCTTAATGAGAGAGAGGTGGGGGGAAGGAGGGAGGGAGGGACAGGGACAGGGACAGGGAGAGAGAAGTATTTGATTGAAGAAACTCCAATGCAGAAGGAAAGGCACCTTAGAGAGAGGCAGGCTGACAGGTCCACAGATGGAAACGGCCTTTTCCATGCATGAGGCTGAAGGCTAAGTGCCAGTTCCTCTGAGGGTAGAGCTGCTCTACAGAACCTTGGCACCTTTCATTTGCTCATGCATTGCTCTGGGAAGATGGGATCTGGGAACTTCACAGGCACCTCAGAGAGGTAGGAGTGAGGTCCATGGTCAGCACAGTCAGATGACAGCTAATGGAGTAGAGTTTCTGCTTTGTAGTCTAGAGCTTTCTGCTAACTTTTGCCACATATTTACAAAGTCAAGATAATAGAGACTTCTTTTACTGAGCAGTTGTGATGATGATCTAAAATTAATGTATGATAGTTAACTGGTACATAAGAGATAGTCAACAAATGCCTGTCCTGTGTTCCTCTTCTTCAGAAGTTCTCAGCAGCAGCATGATAAAAATACCACCTGCCAAGACACAACTAAAATCCAACTGGGCAAACTCCAAATTCCAGCTCTCCATATCTAGTATCAAAGCATTCTTTAGATCTTCAGTTCCTTGTTGACTGTTGTTGGCAGATCTGGCATTCAGCAGCAACAAACTTCATTCTCTTGGGCTCGATTCACTCCCTGTTAGCAGCTTTCCTCAGCAGGTAGCTCACAGCTCTGACATCTCTAACATCTTGGGGTCTCCAAGGCAACTTCAACTTTACAACTTCTTGTTCTAGTGTCTAAGAGCCACACATGATCTTCTTGGTTCCTAGAAAGGGCTTGGTTCACTCCTTCAGCTCTGCCCTCTGTAGCACTTTAGGCTCTGGTTGACTGTAGCACTCCACTGCTGCTGCTGTTTTTTGGTAGTCATCCCATGGTACTGGCATCCACAACATCTTGGGGTCTTCTCATGCAACTAGGCTTCACCAAAATCTATCATGGTGCCAAGCCTCAATTTTTTTTTTGCATGACCCCTTCGACTAGGCCATCAACTGCAACTGAGGCTGCACCTCCACCAGTGACCTTCTCTGGCCTCACACAGTGCAAAGCCTCAGTTGCTCTCCATGATGCTTTCATAACTTCAAAACCAGTATCACCTGGGTGATCCTTACATATTACCAAGTCCAGATGCAGCACAAGGTACAACCTTGTCAATCTCTGGAACACAGTTTCTTTGTGCTCTCAGAAAACACTTCCCAGAAGATGGCACCTCAGTAATGCTGGTCTCTTTCTAATCTCCACTAATTTCTTATTTCTTAGCTCTAGCTAACCAGCATCAATTGTCCCAGTAGTCCCTTCTGTTTTTTTTTTTTTTTTGGTTTTTCAAGACAGGGTTTCTCTTTGTAGCTCTGGCTGTCCTGGAACTCATTCTGTAGACCAGGCTGGCCTCGAACTCAGAAATCCTCCTGCCTCTGCCTCCCAAGTGCTGGGATAAAAGGCATGCATCCCGTCCAGTCCCTTCTGTTCTTGACTCTAAAGTCAGAGCCACGTGGCCAAAGATGCCAAGTTCTGCTTCTTGTGGGGCTGGAACATGGTCCCCTTGTTTTATTACATTATCACCAGCTTTCTGTTTTCCAGCTCCTTCACTGCCTAATCTTGGCTGTTTTGGAACTTGCCCTGTAGAATGACTTTGAAATCAGAGATCTGCTTGCCGGTCTCCTAAACACTAGGATTAAAGATAATGGTTCACTGAGCCTGGATTTAATTTTTTCTTCACTTAGAACTTGCTCTATTCTAGGCTGGCCTTGAACTCAGGAGAGATCTGTTTGTCTTTGCCTCCTGGGATTAAAAGGCTTGTACTACCATGCCTGGACCTAAATTTTATTGGGTGGGATCTTGCCCCAAGTCACTACTCCATTAATTCAATTTAATATCCTTGAACGCAGGATTCAGCTCCATTTTACCTCCTTGTGTCCTTTTAATACTAGAACCATGTATTTTGTATTTTTCCTTTCTCAGCTTGCTACACTTGTTTAAAATTCTCTTTGTGAGACCTAACCAGAGAACAAACTCTATGATGAGCCTCTCTGAGACTTCCTTTGTCAATGCAATTAACCTGAGACTCTTCATCTTAGCCTCAGGCAGACTTCAGATAAGGGCAAAAGGTAGCCATATTCTTCACCAAAATACCACAAAAACAGTTTGTAGGCCACATTTTGAAATTCTCCACTGAAACCTCTTGGGTCAGGTCCATACAATTAAAATCACTCTCAGTAACAAAGTCTTCTGATATTCCTACTAGGATAGCCCATTAAACCCCATTTAAAGCATTCCACTGCTTTCCAAATCCAAAGTCCCCAAATATAGTTCCAAACAAAGCATGGCCAGGCTTATCACAGCAATACCCCAGTCCCTGGTACCAACTTCTGTATTAGTTTGGGTTTTATTGCAGACACCATGTAACCAAGAAAGGCCAGTCATATCGAAACCATTGATGTCAAGTGATAATGGGGAATTCTTTTCCAGAATTTGCTATTCCTGAGTGAGTATGTGACCCAGAAGAGATGTATTGGTATAAATGGGCAGTATATCTTGACCCCACTGAGGAGTTAGGATTTCTGGAATAAGATGAGATGGGATGAGATGGGAAAGGTGGGGTGGGATGGGATGGGAAATGATGGGATAGGATGGGATAGGATAGGAAGGAAAGGGAGGGGATGGAATGTGAAAGAATGGGATGGGTTGGGATGGGATGGGAAGGGAAGAAAAGGATGGCAAGGGATGGGGTAGGAAAGGATGGGACAGGATGGGAAAGAATGGGATTGGATGGAAAAGAATGGGATGGGATGGGAAAGGATGGAATGGGATGGGAAAAGAAGTCATATGAGGTTACTTGGTTCTCCTGGTCAAGAAAGGGAAACCTCTCAAGCAAGTGATGTGATTTTATATGGATTTTTGTAAAACCCACATTAGCAACTATATAGAGAACTGGTTAGTTGAGGGTGGGGCTAGCTGCAGTAAGATTCCATCAGAGACTGCCAGGATAGAAAGACTCCTTCTTCTTCTGTGGAATTGGATTTTGCTAGTGAGAAATGTCGAAGAGCAGGTGAACTGACAAACTACAAAAAAGCAAATTAAAAATTGGATTAACAATACACACATTCTGGGTCAGGGAGATGAGATGACTCAGTAGGAAAAACACTGCCAAGCCTGAAGACCAGAGTTGGATCCTAAGTACTACATCATAAGGAGAGCACCAACCTCCTTAGCTGACTTTTGACCTCTACAAGCATCCTACAGCACACATCCATAATAACAAACTTGATTAATTAACTTTTCAAAAATGAAACACTGAACACACTCAAAAGGGAAACTGGAAGTTCAAGAATAGAGTGGGAGAAGTGTAGGCTAAGGGGAAGCTCGATGAGTGGTATCAAATTCTCACATTTATAATTGATCTCATGTCCTATTCTAGTTGTTACTTCATTAACTTAAGATATGAAACCAAGGCAAAAAGGAAGAATACCTATTTTACGGATTTTCAGTGCTAGGTAGCTGAGCCCTGACTATTGAAAATAGTGATATAAGATTTAATTAAATCAAAATTAGCCATAATCACCTGGTTTCACATTAGGATTCCCCAGGAGCTTTTAAAACTAGATGCCTGAGTTCCTCTGAGTGATTCTCGTTTAACTGGGTTGAGGCGGACCCTAGCATAGGTATTTCAATAAAGCTCCTTGGAGGATTCTAACGAGCCAGGACTGAGAGGCTCACGATTACAAGTACAGCTGAGGATTTCACATTCACAAACCAAGTTCATTAGCGACTCTAATAGAAAGAGGGGAGAAATTCTACTGCCCAGAAGTTTAATGTTGTTAAACAAGTATTTTTAACACATACACACACACACACACAAAATAAAAGCTCATTTTCTTTTGTATGATCAGTTTTTAAATTGATTTAACTTTTATTGCATTATGATGATAAAAGATACATGATTTCAATTTATCTGAATTTATTAACATTTAAAAACATATTTTAAGTAAATAGAATTAAATCACATTTTTGTTTCCCTTTTTGTCCCTATGCCTCCCAGAGACCCCCACCTTCAATATCTACAATACCTTTTTTTCATATTATTTAAAATTTATAAACTATTATAACAATGGAAATGAGTATTATAAAAGTTCTTTTATATAAAACAATAATCAATTTAAGAGTCTTACATAGATGCTTATCTATAGCAACACTAAAAATACATATGTTTTTCTCAATATAAATTTTAAATAACTCCAAACATATTAACTGTATATTTTAAAATGATACATCACTACTAGTATTTTTTAAATGAACATAAATATATAAAGTCTTTTTCTTCATGTGTTTGTTTTGTATTTAGTAGAGCTTAAAATCTTGGTTCTTACTATGGTACAAGCCCAAAATAAGAACAATTTTTAGACATCGGAGTTAATTGTAATAAGGATGTACTTAAATAACCCTCTCATCACCAAAGGATTTTACTTCCATCGTAGCTAAGCTGAGAGTTGACAGTTCTGCTACACCAAGGAATGAATTGTTGGCATGATATTTGGATACAGACTTCCTGCTATGGTCAAAGCTATTTGACTTGAGTAAGTGTCTTTTTATTCTCAGCCCACAGAGAACAGGTTACATTCATTTAAGAAATGTGTGTATTAAGATGGTCTATCTATAAAATCATTCACCAACTGTTTCAATGAACAATGATTCTGCTTGGAAGGTGGCACAGACATTAGGTGAGGGTAAGAATCTGGTTCATTAGCTGTGATAATTTGGAAAAGCATTCATCTCAGAAAAAGAATAACTTATAAAGTCGTCTTCTTCAAACTTGATACAAGAGTTACAAATGTCAAGCAAAGCATTCAGTCTTTGTTTTTATCTTACAAGCCACCTCCCAAGTTAAATGTCTATGTTTCTTTGGCTGTATAAATTCTTTTGAAATATGTAAGCTTTTCTGAAAACCATAGTACAGTGTAGAAACATGAAATAAACAATACTACTAATAGAGAGGCTGAGATAGGAGAAGCATGATTTCAAGACCATTATGTGGTACACAGCAAGAAACTGTCACTTACAAACAAGCAGAAAGTGCATATGGATTGTACAATATTGGACCTGTTTCTCCAATTAACAAATTAGAGAGACCATTGGATGACAATCAACAAATTTCTAATTCCTCATATTTTTGGATTTCAATTGATTAGGATATGTTGATTATATTAAATTTCATACTAAGATATTAAGAAAAAGTAATTGTCACTTCCTGTTGTTTTTGTTGTAAGATGTGGAATTAGGTTTGTGTGGATTTATTGAAAGATTACTTTCTTGCATCTTCTAGGGTGTAGTTTTGCTCCTAATGTTGGTGTTTTCCATCTAGTATCCTTTGTAGGGCTGGATTTGTGAAAAGATATTGTGTAAATTTGGTTTTGTCATGGAATATCTTGTTTTCTCCATCTATGGTAATTGAGAGTTTTGCTGGGTATAGTAGCCTGGGCTGGCATTTGTGTTCTCTTAGGGTCTGTATGACATCTGCCCAGGATCTTCTAGCTTTCATAGTCTCTGGTGAGAAATCTGCTGTAATTCTGATAGGCCTGCCTTTATATGTTACTTGCATTTTTTTCCCTTAGTGCTTTTAAAATTCTTTCTTTGTTTAGTGCAGTTGGTGTTTTGATTATTACTATTACTATTACTATTACTATTACTATTACTATTATTATTATTATTATTATTATTATTATTATTATTATTATTATTATTTGGTTTTTTGAGATGGGGTTTCTCTGTATGGCCCTGGCTGTCCTGGAACTCACTCTGTAGACCAGGCTGGCCTTAAACTCTGAAATTCACCTGCCTCTGCCTCCCAAGTGCTGGGATTAAAGGCGTGTGCCACCACTGCCCGGCTGGTGTTTTGTTTATTATGTGACAGGAGGAATTTCTTTTATGGTCCTGTCTATTTGGAGTTCTGTAGGCTTCTTGTATGTTCATGGGCATCTCTTTCTTTAGGTTAGGGAAGTTTTCTTCTATAATTTTGTTGAGGATATTTACTGGCCCATTACATTGGAAGTCTTCACTCTCTTCTATACCTATTATCCTTAGGTTTGGTCTTCTCATTGCGTCCTGGATTTCGTGGATGTTCTGGGTTAGGAGCTTTTTGCTTTTTGCATTTTCTTTTGCTGTTGTTTCAATGTTTTCTATGGTATCTTCTGCCCCTGAGATTCTCTCTTCTATCTCTTGCATTCTGTTGGTGATGCTTATATCTATGACTCCTGACTTCTTTCCTAGGTTTTCTATCTCCAGGGTTGTCTCTCTTTCTGATTTCTTTATTGTTTCTATTTCCATTTTTAGATTCTGGATGGTTTTGCTCAATTCCTTCACCTGTTTGATTGTGTTTTCCTGTAGTTCTTTAAGGGATTTTTGTGTTTCCTCTTTAAGGGCTTCTAGCTGTTCACCTGTGTTCTCCTGTATTTCTTTGAGGGAGTTATTTATTATGTCTTTCTAAAAGTCCTCTATTATCATCATGAGAAGTGATTTTAGATCTGAATCTTGCTTTTCCGGTGTGATGGTGGGTCCAGAACTTGCTATGGTGGGAGAATTGGGTTCTGATGATGTCAGTAACCTTGATTTGTGTTGTTTCTTATGCTTGCCCCCTGACATCTGGTTATCTCGAGTGCTTCCTGCCCTGGTTAGATCTGACTGGAGCCTGTCTTCCTGTGCTCCTGATTGTGTCAGATCTTCATCACAAGATGTCTTGATCATGTAATTCTGGGATCCTGCGATCCTGGGCTGGGTCAGTTTTTAAGCTTGAAAAAAATGTTATTCTTATTAAGAAAATATTTATTTTAACATCTTTTCAGTTATTAATTTAATTTTATTTTTTTTGTCTCTATGTTTGTACATCACATACACACTTGATACTCCTAGAGGCCAAAGGAGGGTGACAGGTCTGTGAGACTGCGGTTAAAACCAATTGTGAGACTTCATGTGGGTGCTTGTAATCTAACCCGGGTCTTCTGGAAGAGCAGCCAGGGCTGTCCATTGCTCCTGTTTCAGAAACCAGTACACATTCTTTAAATTATTGTTTTTATTTTATGGCCAATTAAGAGACCAATTCATTGTCAACCAAGTTTCTTCTTGACTAGCAGAAAAAAATAAAATAACTGAGACCAAGGGTATCAATTCTACCTTTACAAGAAGATATATCAGGGTTTTTAAAAAGTGAATTGCATTGGAAAGGTAGTCAATAAGATGAGTTCCACCATTTCTCCAAGCAAATGTTTATATATAGACACATAGATTTATGTGCATGTATGTGTGTGTATATAAGCTGGTTACCAAATATACTGGTAATGGGTTTGAGAATATCATACCACTGATGTTAATTGTTCTTTAGTTTGAACTACAGAATCTTCAGAGTAGGACTCAAGACTACGTAAACTATTGTCCAGAAACACAATGGTGGCTGATAGTACACTTCATGGCCACAGCAGTTTTTTAGTACTTGGCCTGGGAATCACTTTGGACTTGAAACCAAGATCTTATATTATTTGGTTTTCACTTTACCCCATACATATTCTTTGTATCCTAACTCTGGCTAGAACAGAGAGCTTGATGAGTTACAAGTGTCAGAGAAAGGACAAGAACTATGTCACCATAATTCAGTAGTGGCAGTGGGGATTCTGAAAGGGATGCATAGACATGTAGTTGTAAGTTTTATGTCTGCTTCAAGAATGTGTGAAAATGAAAGAGGGATGTAGTAGCTGTTCCTGGTTGTCAACTTGACTATGTCTGGAATGAACTACAATCCAGAATTGGAAGGCTCACCTGTGACCCAGATCTTGAGGCTGGAAGACACAGGTTTCTGACCTGCATCTTGGCATGGAGATCTTGAGGCATAGTGGTCAAGAAAAACTTAGGCTCAGGCAAAGTAGTACATGTCTTTAATTCCTGGAGACTGAGGCAAGGAGATCTCTGAGTTCAAGGTCAGCCTGGAACAAGGAAGTCCCAGATCCAGGAGTGATGATACACACACACACACACACACACACACACACACACACACCTTTAATCTGGGACACACCTTCTGCTGGAGGCCTATATAAGGACATTTCTGCCTGCTTGCCTTGTGGGACTGAGCAACTGCTAGGTCCTTGGACTTCACAGCTGCCGCTGACCATTGTTGGGGAGTTGGACTACAGACTGTAAGTCATCAACAAATTTCCTTACTGTATAGAGAGACTACCCATACATTCTGTGAGTCTAGAGAACCCAGACTAATACAAGGGGTAAAAAGAAAAGGCAAGAACTAAAAGGATCTCGGGATAATAGTGTGGTTTTAGAGAAACAATAAGTCATGGCATTAGAGGAACAGAACAAAGTGCCCTGTACTCCAAGATTGACTCTGAGTGAGGCTCTGACCGCAGGAGGTGGGATGCAGCAGGAGGACTACAAATCCCAGCAGGCTCCCGGAACTCTGAGCCTGCGCACCGCACCGCGCAACGCATGCTGGGGGTCGACTGCTGAGGCCAAGATGTCGCTGAGCAAGAAAAGAAAGCTTGAGTCGGGGGGCGGCGGCGCAGGAGGGGAGGGAACTGAGGAGGAGAATGGCGAGGAGCAGGAGGCAGCCCTGCCACGACCCCGGAGGACCAAGCGCGAGCGAGACCAGCTGTACTACGAGTGCTACTCCGACGTATCGATCCACGAGGAGATGATCGCTGACCGCGTCCGCACCGACGCCTATCGCTTAGGCATCCTGAGAAACTGGGCCGCGCTGCGAGGCAAGACCGTGCTGGACGTGGGCGCCGGCACCGGCATTCTTAGCATCTTCTGCGCCCAGGCCGGGGCCCGGCGCGTGTACGCCGTGGAGGCCAGCGCCATCTGGCAACAGGCCCAGGAGGTGGTGCGGCTCAACGGGTTAGAGGACCGCGTGCACGTCCTGCCGGGCCCGGTGGAGACAGTGGAGCTGCCGGAGCAAGTGGACGCCATCGTAAGCGAGTGGATGGGTTACGGACTACTGCACGAGTCCATGCTGAGCTCTGTGCTCCACGCGCGGACCAAATGGCTGAAGGAGGGCGGTCTCCTCCTGCCAGCTTCCGCGGAGCTCTTCGTGGCCCCGATCAGCGACCAGATGCTAGAATGGCGTCTGGGTTTCTGGAGCCAGGTGAAGCAGCACTATGGCGTGGATATGAGCTGCATGGAAAGCTTCGCCACGCGCTGCCTCATGGGCCATTCGGAGATCGTGGTGCAGGATCTGTCCGGAGAGGATGTGCTGGCCCGGCCGCAGCGCTTTGCCCAGCTCGAGCTGGCCCGCGCCGGCCTGGAGCAGGAGCTGGAGGCTGGTGTGGGCGGGCGCTTCCGCTTCAGCTGCTACGGTTCCGCGCCTCTTCACGGTTTTGCTATCTGGTTTCAAGTGACCTTTCCTGGAGGGGACTCGGAGAAACCTCTGGTGCTGTCCACCTCGCCTTTTAACCCGGCCACACACTGGAAGCAGTCGCTCCTCTACTTGAATGAGCCGGTGCCAGTGGAACAAGATACGGACATTTCAGGAGAGATCACCCTGCTGCCCTCCCGGGACAACCCCCGGCGTCTGCGCATACTTCTGCGCTACAAAGTGGGGGACCACGAGGAAAAGACCAAAGACTTTGCCATGGAGGACTGAGCGTTTCCTTTTCTCCCCTCTACCTTCTTCGGAAGGTCAGAAGAGAAAGGGAGATCTCCTCTGCAAGTAGAGGACATAGCTGTCTTACCTCACCCACCGTTTCAGGCAAAGGGAGTGACCAGTCTTCATTTGAGGACATTCTTCTGGCAGTGTTTATTTTAAAAGTGAGCATTCCTGATCCAGGACTGATGCAGTGTGCTTACTAATAGGCTATTAAACCTGGAAAGCATGTAGTATGAAACTTGTATTTCCGGGTTTTTTGTTTGTTTGTTTGTTTAACTGTGGGGGTGGGGGCAGTAAATGTGATTTTTATAATTGGTCCACGAGCTAATCTGACACCTCATCCCTTATCAATATGAAACTGGGAGAATGGCAGAATGGTTTGATTACATTTCAGTAACTTGCAGTATGATTTTTAAAGCTGTATTTTTTTCAGTCGACATTCTCTCAAGTCTTGGGTGCCTGTAGGATACGGTACCTGTGCTTCCTTATATTCTAAATAACATCCTGTTAATAAGGAAGTGGAGCACGGGAGAAGTACTTTAAATAACCCAGTTCTCATTCCTCTTCATCCACGGTGTGCTAAATTTGATGGACACTTACCTTAGTAAAATGGCTTAATGTTATAGCCTGTCTAGGTAATTCTGAAAGTGACAGGAGAAAAAGCCTGAAAGTGAAATAGTAATGGGGTTTGAATATTTTTATTTTGGCTTTAAAGACTGAGCCAAGAAAACCTATATGTTTTATAATATAAATATTTTTGTGATTCTTGTAAAGCAGTCTGATAGGGAAGATTGCTGAATGTAGCCCGAGTGATGTGCGTGCTTTATTTAAGCACAGGTGTATTCTGTATGAAAGGAACATGAGCACCCTGCTTACATGTAGTAAAAGTTCCCATCTTGTCTTCAGTTCTTTTTAGTTCAGCCAGTTGTGAACATTGTGAATTTGGGGAAGTCCCTTATAATGAAATGTGAGTCATTGTCAGATTTATTTCACTGGTGCATCTCCCTTCCTGTCTGTGGCAAATAAAATGGCATTCTCACTTTTTTATAGTTGAGGTCTTTAGACTTCTTGTGTGCTGTCTGTGAGTTTATAATGCTGTTACCTTTCTCTTGGTGTCAGTTCTTAAGTGTTACAGCTGCAGAACACAGCTTCAGGACAGCTCAAATTACGATTAACACAGTTTTGAATTCTAGCTATGTAAGACTTAATGGGTGTGGAAAACTGCTGTTCTTAAGTACTCTTGAATTTCACTTTTTGTAACCTGGGTTCTGTTTTTGGCTTTTTAAAAATATTAAATTGCTAAAGTATTAAAACTAATTTGCTGGGGCTCTATTTTGAAGGAAACATGCAAATATAAAATCATCAGTTTCACAAAACAAGCATATTTTGATGTCAGAATACCTAATATCTTTTATAAATGCTTGGTTTAGAGGTTTAAAAAGTAGTTCCTTTGGGATCATCTATGTTTTAAATCAAGCTTTCACCTGTAGTGATTGCTGGTGATTTTGATTGGCCTTTCTGTAACAATTCCTGTAGTATTTAAATGTCTGGAATCCTTTTCTTCGTAATTCTGTAAATAGAAGTACTATATCCACCTCCAGTCTCCTCCCACCCCCCCAAAAAAAGACAAAGGAAAATCCAGTTAAAACTTGGGAGGGTGTGAGTGGAGACTGGGTTTTCCTGACTGAGGAAAAAGTTTCAAAATTCAAGTTAAATTTTCTCAAAAATGAGTTAGAAAATGTGGGAGCAGAAGCTAGAGGCAGGAAGCATAATGTTGTTCTTCAGAACCAGGTCTCTGGAGCCGGAAAATGCAAACACACTCTTCTGTGTCTTCAGGCAATCCAGCCCACCCCCTACTTTTTCTTTTCAAAGCCCTCATGCTAACCAGAGATAACAATAGCACCTACTGCATAGAGAATTGGGGATACAAGTAATTAACCTAGAAGCTTCCAGCACCATGATGCTGAATTTGTGTAAAAGGCGAACCTAGATCTGATGCTGCATACAAAATGCTCCAGAACAAATACTCATTTGTGTTTTTTTTTTTTCTGTCTGCTCCACAGGCACTGAGAGTATCAGCTTGGCTATCTCTGAAGAGCAATGTACCCCACAGGGTACCAGATGATCCAAAGGAGCACCACAGTCTTTGGGATGAAGACACATGGGATGGATGAAAGCTTCAGGTGTGCGGACACACCCAGGCACTGTCTGGTGTGTTCTATGGATTGGGACTGGTAACTTGAAGCCTAAGGCTGCAGGCCTGGATTATTAGACCCCAGAAAGAGCATCAGAGTGAAGTCCCTCACACCTTACATTTATTTAACCCTCCAAAAAATTTCCAATTTTTCACAAATTTATTAAACCAATGAGCATAGTTGCTAAAAATACATTCTAATAGTCACTGTGATAGGGATTTCGGGTTACAAGCACATGCGAACTCTGCCCATAAGTAGATGTCTACCACTAAAGAAAGTAAGGGCCATATGGTAGGTTAGTTAGGACCTGGGTGGTTTTAGTGCCAGAAAAGATGGATTTTTTTTTCTTTTTTTATACACACCAAGTAAAAAGGTGTCTATAGATGCTGGCTGATAGACATGCCTAAAGTTACATACATAATTCTTGTTTGTGAAATGGGATCATACACTGTGCAAGGGTGGCTTGGAACCCAATGTGGAGCTGAGGATGACTTTGGACTCCTGAAGCTCTTGTCTCCATCTTCCAAATGCTAGAGGTAATAGCTCTGTACCACTGTGCCCAGCATAGACCAGTTTTTGGCAGAACGTTAACATAACTCTTGATTTTCTAAATGTAAACTCTTGTTATACGAATCCTGCATTCTTCAGTTAAAAACTGGAAACTACATACCACCTTAACGGCAACAAGGGTTTTATTATTTGATGATGAAGAGAGAGCGGTACATACTAGAAAGTCTCTTAGAGCTGCCCAGAAGAACCATCGACAGAGTATAACTTCTTGAGTTTGACATAGTAGACACTCATTTGTACAGCCCCTATGTTTATTTCCTTAACACTAATCAAATGTGACACTTTCTGGGGTCTCCAGAAAACTGAATCCATGACAGTAGCAAAGACAGGTGAACTCCTTGTCATTTGGTCATTTGGGCAGAGAGACATGGATGTAAAAGATAAGAAAATGGAGTTCCAGGTGACTGAAAGGCACCTGCTGCAAACAGCTGCCTAACATCCTGTTCACTGCCCACCTTGCTGTTAGCCCCACAGTTTACCTAGTGCTAAGGAAAGAGGGCTCCTAAGGAGCATTTACTAACAGGCCCCACCCCTCCACATTCGCATCTCTGTATATGTATCTCCATTAATTTCATTATCAACAGCTACATATATCTAAGCACTATAATGAATGAGCACATCTGCCCCTCAGAGAACTAGGATACAGTGGGAACAATAAAACAGCATCAGTGATTTTCATGCATCCATAAGCCTGGAAATCCTTCCCAGCGGCTTAGCTCCGCTGAGCAAGGATGGAAAGGCAGCTGTCATCCTGTAAGCC
The DNA here is from genome assembly GCF_008632895.1 of Mastomys coucha. Taxonomy (NCBI): domain Eukaryota; kingdom Metazoa; phylum Chordata; class Mammalia; order Rodentia; family Muridae; genus Mastomys; species Mastomys coucha. Next base: position 58,362,217 of record NW_022196898.1, on the reverse strand, counting down.
TCTCTGAGGATCAAAAGTCATGTTCCTATCAGGAAATTGTGAACACCTGAGAAACTTTCCCATCTGATGTTGTAAAATTAGACAAAATATTGGTGTGTTCCATAGTAGACAGTATATTAAATAGCTGATGCTCAGCTAATAAAATAAAATAAGCCAAATGTATATTCAGCTGTGTGTGTATGTATATTTGCGTCTTCCCCAGCTTTCTATGTGATTTCCATGCTTCATTTTGTTTATTATTTATCCTTTCACTTGTAATAAATATTACATGTATTTTTCAAATTTGTAACCTGATCTATTCTTTTGGAGAGCTGGAGTGTGACTTGGTGGCTGAATTCATAACCAGCCTAGGCAAGTCCCTGAATTGATAACTAGAACCGCAGGAAACCACGGGCTTTCTGGAAGAATGAGAAGTTCTGAAGAGGAAAAGGTTTCATTCAGATAAAGGACCAGAAGATTCTAAGCATGACACCTTTGTTTCCAATGAAATACAGTTGTCTGAGGTTTGCCATCTGGATGGGTAGCTGGTTTGATCCCATCTTTTTTAGCTAGTTTTATAGATGTTGATATTTTAAGGAATCAGAATTTCTAAAGATGTGAAAAATGTTAAGCTGTTTTTTTCCAAGCTTAAACCAGACCCTAATAAATCTTATGCATCATAGTAAAGAAGAGGTACTAAAGTTTTCTAAAGATTTTTCAAAATGCATCAAAATATCTTAGATAGGAAAGGTATAATTAAACTACATCTCCAATTATTTGTATTTGTGGGAAAAGATATCCAGGGGATTTAACTTAATACTAAAAGGATTTTAATATTATCACATGAACAGTAACAATTGTGGTCTTTGGAAACTTTTATAATTAAATTCATAAAAATTTTAGAGGAAGATGGATTAGATCATTCAGTCAACTAAAAGGTTTTAAAGACTTATAGCATAGACTGGGGAGGATGGCTCAGTGGTTAAGAACTCTTGCATAAGACCCAGATTTAAATTCCAGTATCCATATCTTGGTTCACAACCAAGTGTTACTCCAGTTACACAACAACAATATGATAAGAAATGAGGATTTCTTATATTGAAATGTGGGGAGATAGTAAATAAAACTTGTTGAGTTTGGTCACTGAGCATATTAACAAAACCACAAATCCAAGTAAAAATAGCTCAAAAGAGAAATTCCCAACAAACACTGAAATAAATATAACCAAACAGATCTTGATGAGAAGGGCAAAGAAAGACTTTAAGAACAAAATATACAAAGATGGGGGAGGCTTAATAGGCAATTCTAAGATGAGACTATGGCCAAAGAGACCTACTGCAGAGCATCTGTGGGTCTAGCATGAGATGCCTTGCTCTAAGGCTTGATACACTACTACAGAGCATCTGTGGGTCTAGCATGAGATGCCTTGCTCTAAGGCTTGATACACTACTGCAGAGCATCTGTGGGTCTAGCATGAGATGCCTTGCTCTAAGGCTTGATACACTCAGCAAGGGTGCTTTGTGTCCAGTGATTGTCAGTTCTTAGCATCAAATATTAAAGGTGGGAATGATTTTGCCTGAATCAGCTTCCGTACTGTCTGAGGATACATTTCTAATGACCCATGAATTTTAGTTTATTTTTATATAAGCAAAATATTCTGGGTTTTTCAGAAATTTACTTGACATGATGTTGGGTTCCTGGAGTTTGCCAAGGCAAAGTTACTTGAAGGGAAGTGGAGAGTGGAAGCTAGTTACAATTACACTTGAGTATGAATTCATACAAGTCACTGCTTTCTGAAGTGAATAAGGAAGGAGGAATTCAAGTGCTGAGGGACAAAACCCAGTGGTGAAGCACAAGCAAAGTAGGTGAGTTCAGGAAATAGCTGAACGCAGAGGATACCTGGTATCTTGGGTAGATGAGGTCAGTGACAATAGTAATTGCTCCAGTGACATAAAAACGCCTTGGGCCCAGAGGAACTTGAAGTTATGATTAGTATTGCCACTACACACCTTACCCTCAATCACCATTACCTTGGGGTTTTTCTGAAAACATCTGTTCATAAAATAGCTATACTTAGACTCATGGTCTATTACTGTTTACTTTGATATATGCCATTAATTTGTTTGTTTACTTACTTATTTTGACTTTGAGATAAGATCTCCCTATACTATGTAGTCTGGGCTGGCCTAGGAAGTGTGTGGCCTTCTTCTTAGCTTATTTTCTAGGCCATTTCAGGACTCCCTGTGTGTAAAAGAAATACTCAATCTACTCTTGTCAATAAAAATTTTCACACTCTATGTGCAACTTAAAAACGTGGGGTACACAGTAGTGTAAGTATTAAGCTTTATTTTAAAACATGAGATTTATTATAAATTACACACATTGTAATTATATGTAATATTAATATACTAATTATAAAATTTTATAAGGACAAGTTATAGATTCTTTTACTTTTAGTTAGACATGTTGATGGTGATAGGATTAAGATCCATAAATGGTTAAAAAATTTGATTCCATACATGCACTAACATCAGACTTTTCATAAAAAATAATTTATAAAATTACCAATGAGCCTAACTTAATGGAAACTTTTTTTTTTAAAAAAATCTATCATCATTCATCATCCAGTCAAAAATAGGAAACATTTAAGTGGTTATGAATACACATGAAAGATAGAATTTTAAAGAGAGGATTTAGGAAATCCTAAGATTAAATACACAGTCCATGATTAATTGAGAATTTTTCTAGTCAGAATAATTAGAGGAAAACAAGGAGAGAATGAGAGTAATTACAACAAAGGGATTTGAATATAAGATGGAATTAGAAACCACCAGGATAGGTGCTGTTTGTAATAGAATTAAATTATCACTTGCCTTTCCTTGAATCTTCAGCCAAGGTGATTTTACAGTCTGGCCCTTCTGATAAGATTAGATCATTCAGAAATTCATTCCATGATACTGGGTCAAGAAAAACATGGTACAGCTGCCAAATGTAAATCCTTATATACATAAAATGTCCAAATGCTGTTAAACAAGGTAACATTAACCCCATAAGTATATGTTAACTCTACCATCCACGTAAATAGTAATTTTGTGACATTATTCAGAGACAACATATGGATTACAGTTGTTAATAGGACATTTTTCAAGTTTAATTAATTTTCATTATTTTAAACAAAATCTTTGCTATTCATTTTATAATTTCTGAATATATGTGTATTGTGGTGTGCATGTCTACAAATATGTATATTGGCATTTGGATGATATTTGTGGAGGCCAAACTTGATTTCAAGCATTTTCTTCAATCACTCTCCACTTTATTGAGGCAGGGTCTCTTCCTGACCTCTAAGGTAGCAATTCAGGCTAGTCTAGTGCTTTAGTCAGGGTTTCTATTCCTCCACAAAACATCCTGATCAAGAAGCAAGTTGGGGAGGAAAGGGTTTATTCAGCTTACACTTCCACAGGAAGTCAGGACAGGAACTCACACAGGGCAGGAACTTGGAAGCAGGAGCTGATGCAGAGGCCATGGAGGAGTACTGCTTACTGTCTTGCTTTCCCTGGCTTATTCAGCTTGCTTTCTTACAGAACCCAGGACTACCAGTAAAGGGATGGCACCACCCACAATGGGCTGGGCCCTCCCCACATGATCACTAATGGAGAAAACACCTTACAGCTGGATTTAATGGAGCCATTTCCTCAAGGGAGGCTCCTTTCCTTGTGATAACTCCAGCCTGTGTCAAGTTGACACACAAACCCAGCCAGCTTGCCCTGGAGCTTCCTCATCTCCCTCACAGACAGTTGTCATGCCTTCCCAGCTTTTTCATGGATTCTGGGCATCCAAGCTCAGGTCCTCATACTTGTAAGACATTATCTACTGTACAAAAATATGACTGGTATCGACTGAACCACCTCCCCAAACCTGATATGATTTTTTTAAGCTGCAGTAATAAGGTACAAACATAAAAGAAATTTAGAATAGAAAATATCAATAATCCTCTATTTTGTATAATTCAGAGTTTATGTTCTAATAAATAAATAAATATATATTTCTGTACATTTTTAAAAAATGTGTACATATATTCATAGAATTCATCTTGTGTTATATTTCAGGTTCAAGTATTTATACTAAATATAACAAGACAATACATATATATATTGCTTATACTTACTGAGATCAATATGGCAATCAATAATATGCATAGTCAACTAAGTTTCTATCAGTAGATAATGTTTGCAATCTTTGCTACCATCACTTATACCTAACCTGTTCCCTCAGTCTTCTCCTAGGTGATCTTAACAAGTCCTATAGCTCATATTTTTGTTGGTGGTAGTTTTGTTGGTTGGTCAGTTTTTGAGACTAGGTCTCACTATGTAGCTCTAGCTGGCCTGGAAATGTGTAGATAAGGCTAGCATTAAGCTCACAGAGGTCCACCTGGCAATGCCCCAACAGTATGGTTGACTCCCAAGTTTATATTATCTTGACGCTTCAATTATGCCAGTAACATGTCAGTTATCATTAGCTTTTGAATATAATAGGTATTTTAACCTTGATGTAAAGAAACTATGTATTTGTAGTACAATTTTTATATTATACAAATATTAATCTATATATACATATGTATAAGATACATATATGTATAAAATATATCTATAAAATATGTATATGCATATGTATAAAATATGTATATGTGTATGTGTGTATATATAGTATATATTATAAAATATGTATATTTATAAAATGTTACCATATACATATCTCTAGATTGCTTATTTCTGGTTTATTTCAGAATTTTATAAAACCATGTGTTACCATATTCTCCAACAATAAATATACTTACCATCTCTCCATTTCTCTTTTCCAAGCAGCAACAACTATGATCTACTGAAATTAGTTCATTTCTTTACTTTCACATTGACTCTCTTCATATACAGAAAACACAATTTTCTTTTGCTTTCTAGACTTTAGTTAGTGAATATGTACCACTGTTACCTCATTTCTTAGTTAAGGTTGTTATTGCTGTGAAGACACACCATAACCAAGTCAACTCTTATTTTTTCCTCCATCAATTAATTTATGTATTCATTTATATCCTGGTTGCTATTCCTGCTCTCACAGAGTCTCTCCCACAATCTCTTTCCTGTTCTCCTCTGAGAGGGTGGACAGCCTTCAATCCTTCCCCCAACTCTTCCATAAGAGTCCCCAAGTTCCATCCAATGTTTGGCTGTGGGTCTCTAAATTTATCTTAGTAAGCTACTGGGTGGAGCCTCTCAAAGGACAATTATGCCGGGCTCCTTTCTGCAAGCATAACAGAGTATCATTAATAGTGTCAGGGATTGGCACTTGCTCATGGGATGGGTCTCAAGTTGGGCCAGTTATTGGTTGGCCATTCCCTTAGTCTCTGCTCAATCTTTGGCCCAGAATTTCTCTTAGAGAGAACGAAATTTGGGTCGAAATATTTGTGGGTAGTTTGATGTCCTTATTCCTCCACTGGGGGTCCTGCCTGGCTACAGGAGGTGGCCTCTTCAGGTTCCATGTCCCCACTGTTAGGCATCTCAGCTAAGGTCACCCACATTGACTTCTGAGAGTTTCCCCATCCCATGTCTCTGGATCAACTCTTATTAAAAAAAATTAGTTAGGAACTTGTTTGGAGTGTCAGAGGATTAGTCCATCGTCATATGGCAGGAATCATGGCAGCAGGTAGGGAGGCAAGGAAGACAGACAGACAGACAGGTTCCTGGTGAAGTAGCAAGCAGTGAATAGACATTAGGCTTTTCAAACCTCAAAGCCTGCCCCCAGTGAAAAACCTCCTCCAACAAGGCCATGCATCCTCATCTTTGCTGTGAGCCCACCAACTGAGAACAAAACATTCAAATATATGAGGCTGTGGGAGACATTCTTCTTCAAACCACCACACTGGTGTTTTCCTATGTTTAAACCAGCCTTGCCTAAGTATTTGTTACTTTTTATGAATCCTGGAAGTCTGCTTTCTGAAAAGCCCCAGTAATTCACACTCTCTTTAATGACACATAAGAGAGTTTGTATCCCAATGTCATTATGGTGGTTTGAGGAAGAATGGTTCCCATAGCCTCATACATTTGAATTCTTGTTTCTCAGTTGGTGGAACTGTTTGGCAAGGATTGGGATTTGTGGACATCTTTGAGGTGTGTCCTTGGGGATGGGCTTTGAGGTTTCCAAAGACTCAGGCTGTTCCCAGTGTATGTTTCTGCTTCCATCTATAAATCAGGTTATAAGCTGCTCCTGCAACATGCCTGTCTGCTACCAGAGTCTCACTTATAATGGACTCTTATCTCTCTGGAATTACAAGTCCCAATGAAATGCTTTCTTCCGTAAGCCACTACTGAAATGGTATTCATGACAGCAATAGAAAAATAGCTAAGATAGTCACTTAGCTGGCTTTTATCAGACAGCTTTTTGTGAACACTGTGAGTAAAAGCTGCTAGTTGCCTTTTTTGTTTCTATTATTCTACATCCTAGGACACTAATCATCTTTCTTTATATTCTCTGGCCATTGATGTTTTCTTTTCTCCAGATATATTCTCATTGAATTTTTACCTAGGAGGGACATTTTGCTTTTCTGGGAATTTTCCATCATCTGTGCCATATAGTTTTAATATTGTAATACATTGTTCTCGGGAAAAATAATGTACTTTTATTACTTGCAACTGATTAATCTGTGTATTATTGTTTTGATTTCCCTTCTGGCTAGAAAACTGTTTGCCACAAGCCCCTCCCCTAACTGGGGTGCTCTTGACAGTTGATGGCTTCTGGAGAAGAAGAGTCAGGGACCACTCATAAATCAACCATGCCCCAGTAGATGTCCTGACATCCAGACATCCAGGAGTACATGAGGAGCACAAACTAGACTTAGTGGGTTACTCAAAGGAAAGTGTTGGTGAGTGTAACAGTTGAGTTGTCTATGTATCAGTTAGGGCTGAGCACCCCCTCTCAGCTTTTCTTGGTATATTGAGCAGCTGTGTCTTTCTGAAATGGAGTCTATGTGCTGCCAAAAGGTTTTGCTGTGTGGTGGGAGCTATCTTGGAATATAAGGGTAAGTATTTAGAATGTGGTTAGAAATTATACTGGTGAGTCATGGTTGAGTTACATTTTAATTAAAAATAAAATAATGGCAGTAAAAGAGGGGACACGAGTCTGGGCGGAGCTGAAAAGAGGACACAGAGGCAAGAGGAGATGGGGAGGAGTGAGGAATGAAAAGGATTAGAATGCATTGTTACAAACACTTGAAGAATCAATAAAAGTAATTTTATAAGAAAACCTGTACTTGTCAAATGTGAGATAAATATACTCAAATTATCCCCTATTCCATAATTTAGGATTTAGATATTAAATATACCTAAAATATAGCATTTTGAAGTGATCCTCTTGCTTTCAATGTACAACTATAAAATGCACTTATTGGCCACCACAGGGCTTTGCTTTTTGGCATATGTTGGATGGCGTTCTTTACAAGATACATCAGCATTTCAGAAACATGAATTCCGCTAACAGATAAGATGGGAGTGAAACAGTGCTATGTAAGAGAAAAGGCAGGGGTGGGGGAGTAAGCACTTGCCTTGAGAGACTATCAGAGTTTGATCCCAAGAACCACAGAGGAAAGAGAGAAGAACAACTCGAGACTGCATTATCCAAATAAAAGGGGAGAGGCAATTTATATAAAAAGCCACTTAGCTTATATTGCCAGTGCTGCACTTGTTTTTAAAATCACATCCTTTTTATTACCAGTTGTTTTGTTCATGATATTAGACTGGAGTTATTGTATCACTACAGAGAAGCAACTCTAAACAAATTCCCCTGCCCTGCCCCCACCAACAGGAGAGTTGCTTCCTTGAGCTCAGTTCACTTAATGAGGAGCCAATTCAGGAGGGTTTACTTTGCAACCAACTAATTTAATGCTTTTAGGCAGCTATGCACATTCATAAAAAGTGCTTACATGCTCAGCTCCCACACTTCTAAGAAACACTTGAGAAAGGCCCCGACAGTGCCATCCATAGAGCAACTGTGACTCAATTCCTGAAAACTGGGATGATATCATCCCAATAAATGTCATGCGATTCCCCATTTCCTCATTGTGTGTGTACTGTCTCTTCTTGCCTTGCTACGACACCCATCTGCTCTTCCACTCCTTCTGTGTCCAGCCACTGAAGATCTTTTTTCTTTTAACTTATTCACTTTATATCCCACTACTGCCCCCTCTCACAATTCTTCCCCTCATGCCCCCTCCCCTTCTCAGAGTAGGACCCCCTGCTTATCCCCCACCACCTCCCCAGGCACGTCAAGTCTCTGCAAGGCTGGGGGCATCCTCTCCCGCTGACACCATACAAGGCATCCCAGTAGAAGAACATATCCTACGTACAGGCAACATCTTTTGGGACAGCCCATGTTCCAGTTGTTCAGGACCCACATGAAGACCAAAGCTGCACATCTGCTCCATATGGGCAGAGAGGCCTTGTTTAATGATATCTTTCATGCTAAGTATCTCCTCATCTTTTATGAAAGTCACCCACAATCTCCCACTCCCCTGTGGCCCCTCTAATCCTGAGCCTTGTGTGTCCCTGTCTACATTGTCTGTTAAAGGAAGAGTGCATTTCTTATTCATCAGCACATCCCCCATTTTTCTGGCATGAAGTACTTGATTGTTTTCATTCCAAGGCATCTTCTGTGTTTCTTCATGTTCTTCACAGGGGAAGAGAGTGGTTTTGTAACTTCAGTTAGATTTCCTGGCTGAGTTAGTCACCTTCTGTTCACAGGAGAAGTAACTGAGATAATCAGCTTACATAGAGGAAAAGGTTGATTTTGACTCAAGGTTGAGAACTCAGTCCATGGCCCGTTGGCCCTCTTACTGTGGGCGGGTTGCTTTATCATGGCAACAGCATATGGCAAAGCCAATCTGCTCCTCACCTCCCAGCTGAGATGTGAAAAAGAGGGGGAGGGAAACTCACCCCCTGAAGACCCCAGACCAAGCTCACCGTGCTCCCGGTGGCCTAAATATCAACTTGTAGATCTTACATCTTCAGAGTTCTACAATGCGGCTGGAGTTACAGTTTAGTAATTAAGAGCACTTGCTACTCTGACAGACCACCCTGGTTCAATTCCCAGCTCCTACAGGGCAGGCCACAACTGTTTGTAACTCCACTCCCAGGGGATCTGACACTCTCTTCTGGCACACAGATTTAAATGTCTGCCAAAGATAAATTTAAAAGGAAAAATAAGTTCTCCAACATCACCATTCAGGGGAGCAGGCCTTTATGAGACAGGCCTTTGGGGAACAGCTAAAGTTAAATTATAGCACTATCTATACTGATTGTATTGAAAGTCTTAAGTGAAGTGGCATTCAGATATTGACCAATTAATTATATTATCAAAAGGAAACATGGTATAGCATGGGTGTCATCTCAGTGCTTGGTATGTATAGGAAGGAAAATCAGGGTCATGTTCAGGGAGTTAAAGGCCAGCCAGAGCTATAAGAGACCTTGTCTCAAAGGAAATCACAGTATTGTATCTAAGCTGAAGGTAGTTTATTCTTAATTGAACAACAATATTGAAGCCGAATTCTGGCAGGCAAAGTAATAAAATATCTCTTTGTAAAGTGACATTTTGAACATGTTATTGTCTCAGAAATGTCATAACCAATTTATAGAAGGTCTTATGGGAAAGAAGTTCATCTGAAACAGTAATGTATATTCCAAGTTTGACGTAATGTCTTAACATTGTTGCAGCATTTATGATTCCACATATCTAATGTGCACAGGAACCAATATGTTATTATCAGTGTAATTGTTTTCAGAAACTTTAAAATACGGTATTTTTAATTAAACATTTGCTTCACAATATATTACCTAAAAGTCATTTTATCTCAGAAAAATTAGGCAATATTTTAACTAGATTTTGACAAAAAAATGCATTAAGTCTATTTTTAAAAAAAATGTTTGATTGCCTGCAAGTTTCAGCCTGAAGTAATTTTAAAATAGCCAAGTTATAAACTTCTGAAAATTGGAGTTTGTAATGGGAATACTGTCAGACCTTTAACTTTAGGAAGAACGAATACGCTGTTGTAATAACATTTGCTGGTGCCTCTGCAGTCACTGTAACAGCTCAACTATAGGGCTACATGTGGCATTTCAGATATAGTACTGGTGGAAACACGCTAAAACATCTTCCTGGGTTTCTAAGTTTCTAAAAAGTTCATTTTGTGCTTTGCAAACTCTTTTTCTCTCTCAAACATTGAGGTCCCACCCACTTCTTCTCTATCCCTCCCTCCCTCCCTCTTCCCTACTTCTTCTCTATCCCTCCCTCCCTCTCTCTTCCCTTCTCCTTTCCTTGCCTTTCTCCTGGTAGTCCTATGCTTTCTCTAGATTGGTTTTTTCCACAGAGATTTCCTGTCTGAACAGGTATGGGCTTTGCCCCTTTGTTTAAGCCAGGAAGCCAAATGTCAGTCCTAATTCCCAGCATTACTTCTTCTTTATGGCAGATGCACTCACTGTAAACACTGAGAGCTTTTCTGCCGGAATGGATTTGGAAATGACCGTGTTTCTTCATCTTTGTTGCTATCAATTCAGTCTACACCAGGATGACCTCTGGTCAAGCACATTGCAATAGTCTCTTAGAATAAAGCAAAAACCCCGCCTTCATACCTTGATATATGAGACCTTACTCTTTCCGTCTGTATTCCCAGGTCTGCTCCCATCAGTCCTCATCAGCTCCACACCTGGTAGAGCACTGACACCACCATCATGGTCTTCAGGTGGTACCTGGAATATGGCATTCTCTATGGGCCTCTGTGTTTTCCCTTAAAACACTCTGACTTCTTTCATTAGGGCCTAACTTTCAATGCCATTTGTGCAGAGACATCTCTACCCACCCAACTGTACATACTTCTGCCATGACTATACGTTCTATAGAACCTATTCATTTAATTTCTATCATTTAATATCAAATATTTCACTTCAATTTTTTTCTTTTACAAAACTCTGCTCATCTCAAGGAGAGAAAGCATGTTTATTTTCTTTGCAATGTATTATTTCTTTTACTCTTGCAAGGTGTTTCAAATCACTAATTACAGGGATGATTTTATGTGACAATGATTAATAATGACTAATGTTTGCTGAGCATTTGTTGTGTGCCAATTACCATTGTATCTGCTTTCTGGTGCAAATCCTTTAATCTTTACCATTTGTCATGATTGGTGATATTATTAACCTGTTTATAAGTGAGGAACTTTTAGTAATAGACTCTACATTTTATCAACCTCTCTTCCCCCCTCTCTTGTACAGGTAACTAACATTCTACAAATTTGAGAGTACTCTGCTCTCAATTTCCAGGCCAGCCACAGCTACATACCGAGAGCCTGCCTCTAGAAGGGGAGATATGGGAGGGGTTAAGGATAAGGTGGAGCCTTCACATGTGCCCAGGAGTGTCTGAGAGGTCAATTCCATAAGACTGATAGCCAGAAAATGTTTTGAAGCAATGATTAAATGATGGTGGATCAATGAGCTAACTGAGGAAGAGAATGTCCCCTTGGCTGAAATTGACCATGCTATCAGATTTAACCGTTTGTTTGTGGAGACAGAGTCTTATGTAACTTACTATATAGTTGGGACTGCCTCTAAACTAATGATGCTCTTGATTCCATATCACATAAATATTCATTTGTAAATGAATTGTACAGTAGGTCTAAAAGCACATGAAAACAATAGAAGTGCTATACTACTGCATTGGCAGTTTTGAGTCTAAATTTTAGCACCAGGTAACACCCCTGCCTTGTAAGGTAACTGCCCTCAGGAAAATATTTATCTTCACAAATCTTGCTTCCCGGACTGGACAGCATTTTCCCCATTCTCTTGAAAGCTGAATCCCAGGCTCTGAAGGCTCAAGAATCCTGATGCTTATATTCTTCTCTACTTCTCTAAACATCAACAAGGAAAATGTTCTACTGTTTCTGAGGTAAGATTAGTCTCTGCTGTCCTGTCAATCAGGGACATAGGACTGCAAGTGTCTGCAACAGAGAATTAGGAGTATAAGCCCTTGAATTGTCTCTTTTTATGCAGTCCGAGGGACAACTACATTTTCTCCTAGGAGGGATGTGTATGTCAAATGATTTTATTTGGCAGTAAGAGGTATGAATAGTTGTTTAAAAAACAACTGAGTTCCCCCGGGAAAGTACAGTGCAATTTTCTAGTGAAATGCAAACAATCAGGTCGTAGGTTTTTCAAGGAACATTTTTTATTACATTCCCAGAAATAATTTGAGCTCTGCTCTTAATCCAGAAAATAACTTGATTCAAGAGGATTAATAAAGCACCCCCTAATGCATACTGGGGATTATATAAAATAGTGATTAATATCATCACCTGCAGGTTGTATTTTTTTGTATTTTTATTAATTTTGTTTTAATTGGCTAATACCAGATTGTATCTCTGTATTCTTGATATTTTCTATTGTGATTGTCTGTATACCACAAGTAATAACACTAAGTGTTTTATCTCTGAATAACACAAAACTACTCTTTTTTTTCTTTTAGATATTTTCTTTATTTACATGTAAATTTCTCCATTCCCAGTTTCCCCTCCCACAAAACTACTCTTAAAAATTTATTCCTATAACCTCTTTGTTAGAAGAAACAAATTTATTTTTTTTCCATGAAAGATAAAGCACAGATACTAAAAAAGACAATATCAGAGCCAGGGATGTGATACATACCTTTAATCCTAGCACTTGGGAGGCAGAGGCAAGAGAATCTCGGCACCTTTTGAAGCCAACCTGGTCTAGCCATCAAACTTCAGGACAGTCTGGGCTGCATCAAGAGACCTTGTTCAAGAAATAATCACCAGGGGTCGGAGCAGAAAATAATTAAGAACACTATTGCTTACCCAGAGGATCTGAATTTGATTCCCGATACCCTAGCGGAAGCCTACAGCTCTAGTTCCAGGGTACCTGGCAGTCTGATCTAGTTTCTGAGGCACCAGGAACAAACATAGACATTTTTTCAAATTTTTTGTCCAAAAAAATGGACATTTTTGTCCATGCAGACAAAAAAAAGAAAGAAAGAAAGAAAGAAAAAACCTAAAAACCTAATAAATATAAAAAATAAAATTAAATAAATAAAACTTTTTTTTTTTAAAAAAAATGTTATCATAGGCTAGGGAAATGACTCAAAGGATAAAGTGCCTGATGGCCACTTGGTTCCCAGAACTCACGTAGAAACCAGAAGCACTGACTTCTGTAATCCCTAGGCCCTGTGGAAGACAGGAGGGTAAGACAGGATCTCCTGAAGGTCCCAGTATAGCTAGGGGGACATATGTAGCACCGAACAACCACAGACCCTGTCTCAAACAAGGTGGATTAAAATCAGAGCTCAAATTACTTCTGGGAATGTAATAAAAACTGTTCCTTGAAAAACCTATGAACTGATGGTTTGCATTTCACTAGAATTCTGACTCCTACACACATTCTATGGTGCATACACTTGCTGACCTCAAACATAGTCATACAAAACTATGTGTGCATGCTCATACACACACACACACACACACACACACACACATGCACACAAGAGCTCTCAGGTTTTCCTTTTATATGGTCTGCTCACAAAGCACTGTAGCTCTAGCTCCAACCCTGATGATTTCAAGTTTGTAACCACCAGTACTGTTAAACCCAGGAATTGTTGGATCCAGGGAAGCCAAGCATAAGATGCCCTCTCTTCCTATTTCATCCTTCTGTATCCAAGTCAATGGCTAAGAATCCAATCAGAAAAAA
>NW_022196898.1:58347309-58348438 GCF_008632895.1 Mastomys coucha | reverse complement strand
AAAAAAAAAAAAAAAAAGAGGAGTAATAAACTGTGAATTCCTTTTTCCTCTATCCACTCTAGAGGAGCAGACAATGAAGTCGTTCTAGAAATTGATGACTCAGGCAGAAGTTCTGGCTAGTAAATATGCAAAGGCATCTCTCACTTCTCATTCATCATGGTTTCTCAAAGTTGAGCAAGCAAGCATATTTCTTGCAGAGAAGTCACACCAGGAATATTGTTCTTAAGATTTATTTCTTTTTATGCATGAGTGTGTGCATTAGTTTTTATTTGTACCACATTGGTACATGTGCTCACAAAAACCTACTAGGTATCAGGTCAGGTTCCACGAACTGGATTTACAAGCAAAAATTATCCACCTGTTGTGAGTTCTGGGAACTGACCCCTGATTCTCTGCAAGAGCATTAAGCACTTCTAACTGCTCAGCCATACCCCCTAGTCTGCCTTAGAGATTATTTTGGAAATATGAAGTTCCTGTTTTAGAAGAATATTATTGATCACTGTCTTAGTCAGGGTTTCTATTCCTGCCCAAAACATCATGACCAAGAAGCAATTGGAGAGGAAAGGGTTTATTATTCAGCTTACACTTCCACATTACTGTTCATCACCAAAGGAAGTCAGGACTGGAACTCAGGCAGGTCAGGAAGCAGGAGCTGACGCAGAGGCCATGGAGGGATGTTACTTACTGGCTTGCTTTCCCTGGCTTTCTCAGATTTCTTTCTTATAGAACGAACCCAGGACTACCAGCCCAAGAATGGCACCACCCACAATGGGCTGGGCCCTCCCACCTTGATCACTAATTGAGAGAATGTCTCACAGCTGGATCTCATGGAGGCATTAGGCTCCTTTCTCTGTGATAACTCCAGCCTGTGTCAAGTTGACACACAAAATCAGCCAGTACAGTCACACACACATTAGTGAAGTACTGGTGAAGAGTCGAAGACTTGAGGATTGTTTCTAAAGCAAAGGGCTTGCTGGGACCTGGATGATATAAAGGAGTGGTACTCAGTTATTATAAATGTGAATCACAGATGTAGAGGCTCACAGCCATTCATCGAACTAAATACAGGGTCCCCAGTGAAGGAATTAGAGAAAGGACCAATGGAGCTGAGGGGTTTGCAGCCCCTTAG
>NW_022196898.1:58339177-58346946 GCF_008632895.1 Mastomys coucha | reverse complement strand
TTTTTTGGAGGGGAAACTGGGAATGGAGAAATTCGCATGTAACTAAAGAAAATATCTAAAATAAAAAAAAAAAGTGAATCAAGAGTGTCCCTTTGGGCTGATAGTGACATGGGTTGGTTTAAATTTTCTTTTTAACTTATCGTTTATGTTTCTCTCTCTCTCTCTCTCTCTCTCTCTCTCTCTCTCTCTCTCTCTCTCTCTCTCTCTCTCTCTCTCTCTCTCTCTCTCTCTCTCTCTCTCTCTCTCTCTCTCTCTCTCTCTCCCCGTGTGTGTATGTGTGTGTATATATTGGGGGGATACCATTGTGGAAGCCAGAAGGGATCTATGAGATACCCTGGAGTTGTAGGCTGCTGTGTGGGTGCAGTGTTGCTGTTAAATGTTGAATCACTAAAATAATGAAAATTCCTTCCAGGTTTAGTTGAGAGGTACCAGGCATGTATTTTGGGCAGCCAGGTCTTTAATAACCCAGGTCACTCCAGGGTACGAGTCTAACATCAATCCACAGGACAAAGGAAATTCCTTATATTTTACGGCCTTACAAGGTAGAGACATTAGATCATAGAGGGAAGGAATTTAAGGGTTTAACAGCTTGGAAACTGTACTAGATAGGATATACAACTGTAATTTCGGAAGTCAGTCTTATTATCCCTCCTTACCTTGGGGCTCTTCTCTAAATTTAGCAGTTTAGGGAAGGTACTGAGTAAGTTGTTAGGTTTGGCCATTGCCCTGTGCCTTGCAGGAGAGCGCTGGGAGTTATGGGGGATTTCCTAACAATGGTATGTTTCCAGGTTTAGATGACTCCAGCCTTTATTCCCTGGCCTTTTCTAGTATTTAAGACTCTCTCTAACCTCTTTCTTCTCTAATTTTCCCAGTCTTGATCCCAGATATTTCCAGACCTTCTCAGTATGGTGAAATGGTAAGAAAAGGTACTGCTGTCTTTCCTGTTGTCGTTAACATATTTTGATGTATACAGTCACGATGATGATAATGATGTCTTTATGTATGTCGGGTAATTTCTTATCCTATATATTTAAGATTTTTATTTGTAATTCTATCAAATTTGTATTTTAAATATAAAACTGTGAATAAGTGAAGTATTTTGGAAATCACATAAATGAAATTCTATTTCTACCAGCATTCTCTCTTATTTTACTTCCCATGGACTGAGTTGAGGGTAACTACCATAGACTGGAAATGTGCCATGTGCTATGTATAAGGTATGTAGAATTTCCTGAGGATGAGAAATAAATTCACTTAATGGCCCTTTGAATTTATAGTTCAAAGTATCATTGTCATTCAATGGATCATTTTTTTCCAGAATTGGAAATGACAGGTTCTTGCTTTTCTTGATGCTGTTAGTCTTAACAGGTTTAGTTGCTGCTTTTATCGTAGTTTTGCTAACAATAAGACTGATTATTAGTTTACTAATTTTCCATGAAACAGATGGAATTGTTCCAATTTCCTGTCTAATTCAAGCAAGTCCAACAGCATAAAAGCGTAAACATTTTAAACTGTATGCTGTACATTTCGCCACGAAGAAGGAAATCATCAACTGTTATCCCTCTGAGTAGCATCTCTTCTCTACCACTTGATGACTAGTTCTGTTTGTATGTGGGAACCAAGACTCCTGGAAAAAAGCTCTGTTTGCAAAGACTGATTGACTGACTAGAATGTCAGTACTGTGGAGAGACTGAAAGGCTATAGATCCAAAGGCTGGTAGTTAGCTTATCCTGGGCTAGTTAGCCTTTGGATCTGCAAGTCCTCTGGGACAGCCATTCTTTCACTCACCTCTGTGTCAGAACTAACATCTAGTGAATAATAGATTTAAACAAACCTTTTGGCTGGGCGGTGGTGGTGCACGCCTTTAATCTCAGCACTTGGGAGACAGAGGCAGGTGGATTTCTGAGTTTGAGGCCAGCCTGGTCTACAGAGTGAGTTCCAGGACAGCGAGGGCTATACAGAGAAACCCTGTCTTGGAATCGAAACAAAACAAAACAAAACAAAACAAAAAGCCTTTTGGAGTCTATTAACTTAGCAACCCACTTGCTTCCACCCAACCAAAAGCTCAGATAGTATCTTGGCACTGTAGAAAAGATCTCTATACCTTCCTCTCTGAAGTATTTTAAAGTTGCCTGGATTTATTAATTTATTTGTTCTGAAACACTATAAAACCTTAATGAGACTTCTTTCATGTTGGAACATGGAATTTGGGGTGACCTAAATCTGTTCTCAAGCCATGATCACTCAAAATGACTCTAGAATAAACTGTCTCTTTTTCCTTTTATAATGAAAGCTGTGGATTTTTTTCATTGACACGTGTTCAATTAATAGTAGGTTAAAAACTCTTGCTTTATTTCTGTACGTCCCTAACTACCACAAATTCTTAGATGTAGTAGGTGCTTAATAAATATCGGTTAATTAGATTTTGTTTAATTCAAACACTTCTAATTATATAAGAATTATGTAAGAGGCAAGAACTTGGATAATTGATGGCAATTTAACAAAAAATTAAGTGGCAATTAAACCATTTAAAGGGCCAATAGAGAACTGAAGAGGTGGCTAAGTGGGAAAATGTCTGCCTGGCAAGCATGAGAATCTGACTCTGACCCTCAGCACTCAAAAAATGGCTAGGTATGGCCCTGTCTGCAGTTGTTGAGGACTGCTAGGTATGGCCATGTCTGCAGCTGGTGAGGAGCAGCAGCCAAATCAGGGAGGTCCAGAGTCGGCGAGAAACCCTGCCTGAAAAAATCAAAGTTAAGAGCTCCCAGGGACTAAGCCATCAACCAAAGAGCACATACATGGAGGGACCCATCGCTCCAGCTGCATATGTGGCAGAGGATGGCCTTGTCTGGCATCAGTGGGAGGGGAGGCTCTTGGTCCTGTGAAGGCTCTCTGGCCCAGTGTAGGGGAATGATAGGGTGGTAGGGAGGGAGTGGGTGGGTGGATGGGGATGCACCCTTGTGGAGGCAGGTAAAGGGTGGCAGACTGGGGTGGTCTTCGGAGGGAAAACCTGGAAGGGGGATAACATTTGAAATGTAAGTAAAGAAAATAGCCAAAAAAAAATTAAAGTTAACAGCAGTAAAGGAAGAAACCTCAACTACATTAATCTCTGGACACGCATGGGCTCACAGGTGGACTAACAAGCACACATACATTCACACACAACCACACATAAAAGACTGAGTGCAGACTGGAAGTAATTTTAAGGGGAAGAAAACTACAGGAAAGAAGGTGAAACAAACCAACTAGCTGCTTTTATAGAAAGTGGCTTTGCAATATCAGAGAAGGCTATTGACTTGAGTTGGTCTATAATACAATTGTTATTACCCAAAACTAAGGCTCTGCAGGACTTTATAATCATTGTCTGAATAACCAGATAGATAGTAATTCTGTCTTTAGATTAGATGTTAATCTAAGGACAGCCCAGAGGGATGTTCTACAAGTTATTCCAATGATACCACACATTTGGTTGAATCCAAGAAAGACCTAAGATTGAGTTCAAACTCAGCCAGACAAGTAACAAGTGATGTAGCATCAAAGTATATATTTTGAGTCTCTGTGTTGCACAAGAGTACTACAAATAGCTACATAATATTCAGAGTGATTTTAAGGCCCAAGGAATCTTTGCTTTCACATACTAATTACATGTTTACACACACACAATTTTAATATAAAGCTTGGTGAGGTCGTTCAATCTGATAGACTTTTTCTGTTGAGTGTTCAAGGTATTTTGCCTGATAATATACTGAATATAGTAGCCATATTTGTATTATTTTCTCACACATCACCTGACCATCAGGGCTGCAGGGACATCTGGTTTACTAACAATAACTACATGTAACATTCCTAAACTAAATATGTATGGAGTAGAATACATGACTAAACAAAAGAAGAAACTGTTTTGTTATTTGGGAATATTGTGATCAAGTTTATAAAGAGCAGCCTTACTATTTTTATCAATCTAGTTTTTAAAGATAATTTGTTACAAGTAACTATTAAGTATCCACAGTTTTAATGACTGTTGATAGAACCTCAAGATTTAATTCTGAATGGACACTCAAACTTACATTTCTCATAGGAAATATAAATTTCCCTCTATTCATATAACTTCTGATGAGACTCATAAAACTTGATTATGTTTGTTAATTCCTGGCAGAACAGGGATGACATTTGCCAAAATAGCTGAAAGAGGAGAGAGAACGAGAGAGAACTGTAGAGACCACCTCCAGTAGATAGGCATGACCCCACTTGAGGGATGAGGCCGCCCACTCATCTCAAAATTTTTAACCCAGAATTTTTCCTGCATGAAGGAAATGCATGGAAAAAAAAAAAAAAGGAGCAGAGACTGAAGGAAAGGCTATCCAGACACTGCCCCGCCTAGGGATCCATCCCATCTGCAGACACCAAACCCTGACTGCCAAGAAACACTTGCTGACAGGAGCCTGGTATACTTTTCCCCTGAAAGGCTCAGCCCACACTTGACTAATACAGATGCAGATACTCACAGACAACTAGGGATCCCAATGAAAGAGCTAGAGGAAGGAATGAAGGAGATAAGGAGCTTGCAATCCCATAAGAAGAACAACAATATCAACTAACTGGATCCCCCAGAGCTCCCAGGGACTAAACCAATCAAAGAGAATACATGGAGGAATCCATAGCTCCAGCTGCATATGTAGCAGAGAAACCTCGTATACCTGTCCCCTGAGATGCCTTATCTGGTATCAATGGGAGGAGAGGCCCTTGGTCCTGTGAAAGCTTGATGACCCGGCTTAGGGGATGCTAGAGCAGTGAGGCAGTGAGCGAGTGGGTGGAGGATCACCCTCATAGAGGCAAAGGGCAGGGGGAATGGGATGAGGGGTTTGTGGAGGGGAGACAGAGAAGGTGGCCAGTATTTAAAATGTAAATAAATAAAATAACCACTTAAAAGGAAACATTTTACTATGAATTTTATAATTAAACTACTTTAGGTAGCATTACCCTATTTTCATAGTGTTCACATTTATTGTATTAATTAATATAATTTAGCTTAATGTACTATTTGTACATTTTATCTTTTTATCTTTCTCATTGACCCAGCATTCTTTCTATTAGAAATTGTTAACATCTAGTCATATGTTGAGAATTATTTTAACCACTTTGGTATCAGTTGTTCTGTTTTATTTATTATGGCTATTTGCAGTAAAAATGTTGTTTTTATGTTATAAAATAACAAAAACAGCCTTAAGAACTTACACCTGTGATGGTATATAAATTGCCCAAACTGTTTGGCAGTTTCTCTTGACAAGTTTTTTTGTCTGGATTTTGAGATCCAAAGATCTTGTGACTTGCCAAAGCTAGTAAAGTTAAGCAAAGACTGTATGACTTTTGAGAAAGGGCTCAAAGCTCTTGCAGTTTCTCCTTTTGCCCCTTTGAAACCTCAGAGCTGCTGAGCTCAAAGAAGACCAGCTTAGACACCTCAGAGTTTAACATACCATCATCCCTCTTCTCTTCCAAGCATCAGACACCTATTGACGTGTGGTCAGAAAGCAGACTCTTGAGAAATCCCAATTAAAACAAGTTTAAGAGTGTCTTAGCCAATCCCACTATTAAGAGAAAACAAATCATTGTTTAAATCCACCTGGTTTGAATCATTATTCAGAATAAATAACTGATAAAGGCCTTAGTTTATGATCAGATAATTTTCTATCAACTCATCCCATAAAAATATCTTAACTTTTCTAGTTTATTTGATTCCCCCCCCCCAATATTTATACCTTTAAGTGGAACTTATTTTTGTGGAATACAGAATTCCAACATGATTCTCATCCAAATCATTCATTAAATAAGTTATGCACAGTTGGTTTGTATGTTTCTGTGTATGTGTGCATGGGTGTGTAGAGGCCAGAAGAGCACCTCAGGCGCCACTCCTTAGGTATCATCCAACTTGATTAGCAACGGGATTCCTTATAGGTCTGGAACTTGCCAGGTGGAGTAGGTTTTCTGGCAAGCTAGTACCAGAGCCCCAGGGAACCAGCTGGTT
Source organism: Mastomys coucha (assembly GCF_008632895.1). Classification (NCBI taxonomy): domain Eukaryota; kingdom Metazoa; phylum Chordata; class Mammalia; order Rodentia; family Muridae; genus Mastomys; species Mastomys coucha. The sequence goes on along the minus strand of NW_022196898.1, from coordinate 58,340,924 downwards.
CTGCCCCGCCAGCACTTGAATTGCAAGCACTTACCATCCTGCCTGCCTCATGTCTGCCCGTGGGTACTGGGTTCTGAGACCTGAACTCAGGCACACGTCTTTGCAGGGCAAGCTCTTTCCTGACTGAAGTGTCTTCGTAGCTCTCATTTTAAGGCTTCTTCCATCGTAAAATTTCCCCAAATTTGAAACTACTTGATAATCCATAATTTCTAAAGACTTATTTGTTTGTCCTGTTGAATAATAAATGCAGACTGATGGTCTGTTTTGAGAAGCCTGACAGAACTGACTGGGACTTAACTAGAGTCTTCAGATTCTTCTCCTGTTGCAGTACTCAGGTGATCGCCCCCGCACTTCGTCTGCATCTACCACGTATGATCCTTCAAATAGTTTCTTTTGCAATTAAAATGCTTTTAAATTTAAATAGTTCAAAATAAAAAGATTTCACTTAAGAGCGAGCATTTTAACTTATCTTAAAACATGGCTGACCTGGTTGGACTGGCCTAGATTATTACAAGACAGCAGTGAGGTGGAAATTAACAGCAGCCCAGACCTCCTTAAGGTATAGAAATTGCTTTCAGTTTTGCTTTTTTTTTTTTTTTTAATCTGTTGTTGCAAAGAAAAAGACTGAGAATAACTGTTTTATTTATTTATTTTTTGTGTTGTTTTGTTTTGTTTATCATGAAACCAATTCCTTCCTCCTGAATGGAGCAGGGAAAATTCTTTTTTTTTTTTGTTTTTTTTTGTTTTGTTTTGTTTTGTTTTTTGTTTTTGAGACAGGGTTTCTGTGCCTCAAACTCAGAAATTCACCTGCCTCTGCCTCCCATTTTCTGCCCGGCAGAAAATTCTTTATAGAACATAAACATTAAACACTAAATCCCACAACATGCAAATCTTAATGAAAAGGTTGCTTTAGCCATTCTTTAACTGGGTCTGTGACTCCAACATCTTTCTAAAATAGGAAACATTGAAGATTTTGCAGTGGCTTCAGCTATTTCATAAGTCACTGAATAACTGCTCTAAAAAAAAATTCAATTAAAATTATAGTGTTTAATCTCAATTTTGTTCAGTTTGTATTGTTCCAAAAGATGCTGTATAACATTTCTGGCAGGGATTTGAAAGTATCCCGTAGTTTCACTTGATCTTAGCCAAAAGGCCGAGAAGCGATGTATCCCGTAGTTTCAAATGACTTTTCTCTTTTGGGAGATTTCAGTGAGGGATGAGTGATAAGGTCTCATTTATTCCTGCATCATTCCTGGAAACACCAACACTGAATGATTGCTGTGTATATTATACAGTCTACATGCTTCATTAAGGATCTAAATGTAACACTGTGATAACAGGGATTTTTTTTCAACCTTAAAAGAGTTTCATTTCAAAGATAAAATACATGTATACTCTGACATTCAATGAAGTGAACTTTATAAGAGAATTAGCTCAAGTGAGACAAGATCTCAGTATAGAAGGTGGGGAAGTAGGCAGAAAGTTCCATTGCCACCTGAGGAGCTATTTGTAATTAATAGCAACAAGGAGTGGAAGTTAATTTTCTGGAATAGTGTGGCCACTGATAGGTTGAGCATAACTCAAGAGTTTCTAGGTGTAGCCCGCGCAGTCATCTCGCCAGCAAGAAGACACGCAGACACTAGGATCCTTCTACAGCAAGCATTTATTGTATCATGAAAAGGAAGACCCCAAGCCACTAATCGGCACTGCTTATATACACCACAGCGCGGCGTGTCCACCCATGATT
>NW_022196898.1:58294857-58333398 GCF_008632895.1 Mastomys coucha | reverse complement strand
GACTGACTCAGCAAGCTCTTTGATAGGGGTGTATTCTACTGGAGCATGGACATGGCCACCATCAGCATTCTCAAATACTGGGAAGGCACGCAAGAGCTTACTCTTGTCTCCTTTAGATAAAAAGGAATCAGAACAGTGTCTATCAGTGTATAGCAGGGGTGCACTTGGAAGAGCAGGCGGTACAGCATAAAGCATTCCGCGGCTCTGATCTCTCGCTCCCTTTCGCTTTCTATTCTGGAGAGGTGGCAAATGCTCATCCGGATGATACCTCTCTTCCTCATAGTGAACCACTTCTTCCTCCAAGTCCTCCTCCTCGGAGGGGCTCAATTCCTCAGAGCTATCAAGCTCGAGGGCCTCCAATTCCTTAACTGGGTAGAGGGGCTTTGGTCTCGAAGCTCCATCCCTTTCCCTAGTTTTCTCTCCCAGGGCGTTTTTTCCCTTATCTCTTGCTTCCACAGGTCGAGCGGAAGGGTCTGTGTCCTTGGGTATACCCTTTTTTCTCTCCCTTTTATCCTGGCTAGCCCCCACTCTCTCATTATGCTTTGTTTCTGACATGCTATCTTGTAACTCCTCAAGTGCCCCCTGTCCCGACGCTACAGAGGCACGGCATTTCTCATCCTCCAGGCAAGAATGTATCAAGTGCCAAATGGACATTGTAACAAGCGCCACTAGCACAATTACCACAGCTTTGGCCGCGCTCTCTAGCCTTGAGGAAGGGTCGGAGGAATTAAAACCAAACAGCTTGCCTCTCAGAGCTTACCTTGTTCTGCAGTTCTGAATCCTCTCTGTGAGCGGAGGGTCTCCTCGGCACCAGCGGTTGTAAGGCTCCCCCTGGCGTCCCTGGTTTTGGCACCAGTTGTAGCCCACGCAGTCGTCTCACCAGCAAGAAGACATGCAGACACTAGGATCCTTCTACAGCAAGCATTTATTGCATCATGAAGAGGAAGACCCCGAGCCACTAATCGGCACTGCTTATATACACCACAGCGCGGCGTGTCCGCCCATGATTGGCTGTTTGCTCATCACCCCATGTGACGCCCCGGGATGGGCCGTGACTTGGCGCCTTTTCACTCTACACACATGTGCAAACAGTTGTTTACCAGGAGTCGACAGCGGATGTAGGTGCCATCTTGTCAAGGCAAATGCCTCTCCAGCTCTACCACTCTCCACATCTAGGCACTGGTAGAATAGCTACACACCCAAGAGTTTTCAGGCACCACAATTTGGAATCAATGGGTTTAGAAAGAAGACATTCAATAGGATGGGTATAGGAAGGGGAGGGTATCTGAGAAGAGCAGGGAAAAGCAGTAATACAATCAAAATAAAATGTCTAAAACTCTTAAGGAATTTTCTTCTATCTGTTGAGAGTTGCTTTGTGATTGAGTATGTGGTCAGTTTTGGAGAAAGTTCTGTGCTGGTACTGAGAAGGCATATTCTGTTGTATTTGGGTGAAATGTACTATAGATATCTGTTAGGTCAAGTTGGTTCATAGTATCTGTTAGCTCCATTACTTCTCTAAAAACTAAAACATAGTTTCTGTTTGTATGTTCTGTGCACTGGTAAGAGTAGAGTATTGAAGTCTCTCACTATTAGTATGTGTGACTCCATGTGTGGTTTAAGATTTAGTAATATTTCTTTTATAAATGTGGATACCCTTAATATTTATGAGGCATATATATTAAGAATTGAGACATCATCTTAGTGTATTTTTTATTGATGATTATGAAGTATCCTTCTCCACTTTAAATTAATTTTGGTTGAAAGTTTATTTTCTTAAATATTACGATGGCTATATCAGCTTGTTTCTTGGGTCCATTGACTTGGAAAATTTTCTAACAGTTTACTCTGAGTTAATATCTATGCTTAATGTTGAAGTGTATTTCTGGTATGCAGCAGGAGGGTGGATCCTGCTTTTGCATTCATTCTGTTAGCCTATGTCTTTTGGGGAATTAAGTTCATTAATATTGAGAGGTATTAATGACCAATGATTGCTAATCTTTGTAATTTTATTGTTGTCGGTGCTAGTATGTGTGTGTATTACCCTTCATTTGAATTTGCTGGTATATGATTATTTATTGCCTGTTTTCTGTGTATTCATGGGTGTAGTTAACATCTTCAGGTTGTAGTTTTTCTCCTAGTACCTTCAGTAAGGCTGGATTTGTGGATAGATACTGTTTAAATTTTATTTTGTCATAAATATCTTGTTTTCTCCATCTATGGTGATTAAAAATCATGCCGGGTATAGTAGTCTGGGTTGGTGTCTATGGTCTCTTAGAATCTGCAAGATATGTTTCCATCACTTTTTAGCTTGTAGGTTCTCTGTTGAGAAGTCAGATGTAATTTTTATGTTTGTCTTCAAATACTACTTGGCTTTTTTTTTCCCTTGCAGCTTTTAATATTCTTTCTTTGTTTGGTATATTTAATGGTTTGATTAATACATAGTGGTGGCAGGGACTTTCTTTCTAGGCCAGTCTATTTTGTATTCTGTAATCATCTTGAAATTCAATGGAAACTTCCCGGTATCTGTAAAAACTCCTAGCAAAGAGGATACAGAGCCTGAACCAGGCAATGCTTCGGTAGAGGGAATGAGACACCAACCCAATCACAAAACCTTAGGTCTCTAAATTTGTCTTGCAGAACTTGTGGGAGTGACCAACCAATGACAGGCCCAACATGAGACCCATACCATGAAAGGGAGCCCATGCCTGACACTGCCTGCAAGTCCAGAAAGCAGAGTCTGGATAGCTCAGAGACCTAAGAGAGAACCAAACAAGACAAGCAAAAAAAAGGAAAGAAAAATTCAATGTATTGATTCATAATGACTCTCTGCTATATTTAGAAGCCAGAGCCTAGTACAGTCATCATCAGAGAGATTTTATGCAGCAACCGATGGAAACAGATATAGAGACTCCTAGCCAAATATTAGGCAGAACTTGGGGAGTTCTGAAGAAGAGGGTGGAGAAAGATTATAGGAGCCAGAAGAATTAAGGACACCACAAGAACACAGCTTACAGAATAATCCAACCAGGCCTTATAGGGGCTCAGAGATTAAAGAGACAATTAGAGAGCCTATATGGGTCTGACCTAGGTCCTCTGCATCTATTTTATGGTTGTGTGGCTTGGTGTTCTTGTGAGACACTGAAAACTCAGAGCGAGGGCTGTCTCTGACTCTTTTAACTGCTTCTGGGACTATTTTCCCCTACAGGGTAGCCTCATCCAGCCTTAAAATATGGGCATCTGTCTAGTTTTCTTGCATCTCATTATGCCAAATTCTGTTGATATCCCTTAGAGGTCTGCCACTTTCTGAAAGGAAATGGAGGAGGAGGGATCTGGGGAAGATGGATGTGTATATGGACTCGGAGGAGAGGAGGTGGGGAAACTACAGTCAGGATGTAATATATGAGAGAGGAATAAAAAAATATTCTCAAGGAATTAATAAAAATATAAAAATACAACTTGTAGATGTAGTTGCTATATGTATACATGGCCGATGTTTATGATTACTAGGTTACGTATGTTTTTCATTTTCTTCCACTTTAACTCACAAGGCAGCAAATCAGTTTTGAAATTGTGTTAGCCAGCTTGGCAGTGGTGGCACACGCCTATAATCCTAGCACTTGGGGGGCAGAGGCAGGCAGATTTCTAAGTTCAAGGCCAGCCTGGTCTACAGTGTGAGTTTCAGGACAGCCAAGGCTACACAGAGAAACCCTGTCTCAAAGAAAACAAAAAAACAAACCAAAACAAAATTGTGTTAGCCAGACATAGTGCTGCGTGCCTTTAGTTCAAGCACTCCAGGAGATGAACCTGTTCTATGCGTAATTTCTAGACTAGCCAGAGCCACATAGTAAGCCTCTGTTGAAAATAAAATAAAATATAAAATTCTGAACATCTTGATAATTATTAATTTTTTTCAAATACATTGATATTTATATGATATCAAGATTTTTTAAGACTACTGTCTTGGTTGGTGTTCCTATGGGAAGAGCAACAGTGTCAACTAACCCAGACGCCTCAGAGCTCCTAGAGACTAAGCCCAAAACCAAGGAGCATACAATGAGCTGGTTCAGGGTCCCGGGCACATGTGTAGCAGGGGACTGTCTTGCATGGCCTCAGTGAGAGAGGATGTGCTTAACTCTGTGGAAACTTGATGCCCCAGGGAAGAGGGATGCTGGTGGGGCTGAGGTAGGAGTGGGTGGGCATGTGTGGGAACACCCTCCCAGAGTCAGGGGGAAGGCAGGAGGGGGACCCAGGAAGTGGGTGATTTTTGGAATGTTAAAAAAAATAAAATAATTTACCAAAAATCCTGTCTTGGTTAGCTTTAATTGTTTACTTGATACAACCTAAAAATCACTTGGGAAGATAATCTCAATTTAGAAATTACTAGATCAGATGGGTGGCTGGGAATGGCAACATGAGTGCAAGGGAGTGTGTGTGTTGATTGTTTATTGATGTGGGAGGATCCATTCCTGTGGTGACAGAACCATTTATTCAGCAGATAAACAGTCCTGACCTGTATAAGACTATATTCCTGCTAGCTGAACATAAGCCTGCCTGCCAGCCAATCAACACACAGTGTTTTCAATGGCTCCTGCCACATTTCTTTGACTGTGAAGTGAGTTCTATGCATAAAGGTAATGCTTGCAGAATAGAAAGCAGGCCTGCTGTACTGGCTGGTTTTGTGTGTCAACTTGGTACAAGCTGGAGTTATCACAGAGAAAGGAGCCTCCCTTGAGGAGATAGCTCCATAAGATCCAGCTGTAAGGCATTTTCTCAATTAGTGATCATGTGGGGAAGGCCCAGCTCATTGTGGGTGGTGACATCCCTAGGCTGGTAGTCCTGGGTTCTGTAAGAAAGCAAGCTGAGCAAGCCAGGGGAAGCAAGCCAGTAAGCAGTACTCCTCCATGGCCTCTGCCTCCAAGTGTGAGTTCCTGTCCGGACTTCCTTTGATGATGAACAACAGTGTGGAAGTGTAAGCTGAATAAACCCTTTCCTCCCCAACTTGCTTCTTGGTTATGATGTTTTGTGCAAAAATAGAAACCTTAACTAAGACACTTGCCCTCAAGCTCCTACCATGGCTTTTCTCAGCAATGGATTGTAACTTCTAACTGAAAGCCAAATGAACCCTTTCTCTCCAAAGCTGATTTTGATCAGTGTATCTGCCACTGTGACAGAAATGAAAAATAGAATAAATATTGACATATTTATACAGGTACAGAGGAGGTATATTAACCAGGAGGTATATTAACTCTGTTGGAACAGTACTGAACAAATGAACACACACACACACACACACACACACACACACACATTAAAGGGGATTTACTAGTGGCTTACAGAGTCTGGTGTCTGAGTGATCCAACAAAGGCTGTCTCTCAATAGAAGGATCAAAAATCTTAATAGTTGTCCAGTCCACTAAATCAGATGGCTCAGCAGTCCCAATGTGATGCTAAGGTCCCCAAGGATACCAAGAGAGATGCTGGTCTTTGGCTATGCTGGAATCCTGAAGATCATCAAAGGAATGTCCCTGCAGCAGAGTTGATGAACTTGCCAGGGAGAAAGGGAGAAAGCAGGCAGAAAACCAAAGGCCTGTTCTTCTATGTGGGCTGCCACCAGAAGATGTGGCCCTGTTTTAGGGTGCGTCTTGTCAAATCAAATGAAACAGACCAGAAATCTCTTCACCAGATTCTACGACAAAATTTACCCTCACAGGTGTGCTCACAGGTGTGCTCACAGGTGTGCTCACAGGTGTGCTCAGCTGATTGTAATTTCAGTTGATTCCAGATGTCAAGTTAAGAATAGAGACTGACCATCATAGGTAGCATGTTGGTCTGATGTGTGATTCTGTTAATGTGGTTTCAATACTTTTAAAATTCATTTTACATGTATTTTAATGCAGACTCTTATACCTATATTAATATGAAATATATGTACATGGATTTCTCTTCCTTCCTTCATTCTTTCTTTCTTCCCTTTCTTTCTTTCCTTCTTACTTTGTTCCTTTTTCTGAACTTAGGAGATATGGTACTTAATTGTGATATACAAAGAGAAATACAGGCTAGATAGGGGAAGTAGATTTAAAATTGGCCAGTTTGAATAATTTCAGGAATTCTTATGGTAAGGATTGGTATTTGATCCTCATGTGATAAAGGCTAGTAAAATATGGCCTAGAATCTGGTGAAGGGATTTCTGGTGTGTTGACAGTGGATCTGTTGATCTCCTGCATTCAAAGACACTTCATTTATGCTAAGCAGAGAGCTCAGCATGCAATTTCAAGACTTCTGTTCAACACAGCACTGAGAAAACAAGTGTTTTTAAAGCTGTGGCATCACTTTTAATTTGTGGTATCAGCAAAAGAAACGTGGTACACACAGTTATGGTACACACAGTGTCTTGGCTACAGTTTTAATGCTGTAAAGAGACACCATGACCACAGCAACTTTTATAAAGGAAAACATTTCATTGGGGCTGGCTTACAGTTTCAGAGGTCTAGTCCATTAGCATCAATGGTGTCCAGCACAGAGGCATAAAGTGGACACAGTGCTGAAGAAGGAGCTGAGAGTTCTACACCTTGATCCACAGGTAGTAGAAAAAGTCCATGTGCCATCCTGCTTGAGCTTTTAAGATTTGAAAGCCCCCAACCCCAACAATGACAAACTTCCTCCAACAAGGCCACACCTAATCCAACAAGGGCACACCCCCTTATAGTGCCAATCTCCAGGTGCCTTTTGGGCCCAATTACATTCAAACTACCACACAGGCCAAACCCACGCTGATCACAGGTACATGGACTTCATAGCATATCTTTCACACAAGCATCAGGGAAGTGCTGGTTTTACTGAAATGGAGGAAATTTGAGAATAATTTATATTGATTCTTTAAATGTTGGTGGACTTCACTATTAGAGTTGAGTACAGAACTTTTATTTGCTGAAAGATATTTTTTTATTTTTAAATAAAAGTTATTTTAACAAGTGATTCAATATTCTTAACAACTCTGGGTCTCTTCAGATTTACCTTTGTCATTTGGTCTTGGTAGACTTTCTGCTTCTAGACACTTGCCAATTTTATATATTTTGGGATACAATTATGAAAGTTTTCATTGTCCTTCCTTAGAGTTGTTTTTATTCCTATAGAATTGAGGTCATAAGCTTCATTACGAACCTCAGTAATATGAATATTCTCTCTTTAGTCTATAGAGTTAAAAGACTATCTGTTGATCTTTTGTATCTATTGATTTTATTTTTTCTAAACATTATTTCTGTTCTCTCTGCTCTATATTATTATTTTCTATAATTATTTTCTATAACTATCTTCTATAATTATTTTCTTCATTGTGTTAACTTTGGTTTAGTCTGTTATTACAATTTCTCAGTGTGTAAATTTGAAATTTTCATTTGAGAACTCTCTTGGCTTTAATGTAATTCTGTTTATGAATACTTTTGCTGTGTCTATACTTTTGGATTGTAATATATTCACTTTTGCTCATCTGTAAGCATTTTCTAGATGCCTTGTTGTTTTATTCTCATTGTCTAAGTTTGAATTATTTTCTCGGAGGAAACTACCCAGAGCTGTGAATGTCATAGTTTTGTTTCTGTTTCAAGACCAGCAGTTAGATATCAAAGCACAGATGCCTAGTGTTTGATAGCCAGGTCCATTTCCTCAACCTAATGTCTCACCGTTCCTGATCAAGCTGCTCAGAAAACGTGCACCCAGTTGCTTGTCACAGAGAAAATTGGCTATGTACAAAATTGACTACTGTACAAACATAAGCCAAGGACTGACAACTTCAGGATTGGGTAAGCTCTGTTCTCTGATGCTGAAGAATAATAAGGTAGAAAAGTCCAATTATTAGAAATGGATTTATTGATTTACTTGATATTTTATTTAAATCATTGCTTAGACTACTCAGTATTCAAGCATAGCTTCACTCGCTATCTGGAACAGAATGACATAGAGAAATAGCTTGAAATACTTGGTCATTGCCCTTAACAACTTGCTGCCACTTACTTTTGTCATAATAATACTTGCCCATCCTACCTTGTAGTTCTACAGTATAAAATGAGAATGCAAACTGGTCTCAGTATTAAAGCCTTTCAGGATCTACCCTGACTTTGGCCTTGCAGTGTGGTCTCTTCTTTTTCACTCTCATTGGTGTCAGAGTGCTTACTCCAGAAGGATTCCCACAACAGTGCCAAGATGGCACCTTGTTGCAGACTTTCCAGAGGGTAAGGAAAATCTGTGTCCTCATATGGTGACAACATGGCCAAATTCTGTGTGAAACTTCTTTACAAAGGCCTGGATCCTGTCTACCAGGGGAGAAGCCCTCATGATCATATCACTTTACAAAGGCTTTATCTCCAAATGTCATCCCATTGGCTATAGTTTTCAACATGAAAATTATAGGAGACCCTGTATTCAGTCTAATGGATGGCTGTGAGCCTCTACTTCTGTATTAGTCGGGTACTGTCAGAGCCTCTCAGGAGACAGCTATCTCAGGTTCCTGTCATCCAGCACTTGTTGGCATGAAGGAACTAGAGAAAGGACCCAAGGAGCTGAAGGGTTTGCAGTCCCTTAGGAGGAACAACAATATGAACTAACTAGTACCCTCAGAGCTCCCAGAGACTAAAACTCCAACAAAGAGGACTCATGGCTCCAGCAGCATGCATATAGCAGAGGATGGCCAAGCTGGTCATCAGTGGGAGGAGAGGACCTTGGCCCTGTGAAGGTTCTATGCCCCCTTGCATGGGAATGCCAGGGCCAATAAGTAGGAGGGGGAGGGATAGTGAGCAGGGGGAGGGGGGAGGGAACATGGGATTGTTTTATTTATTTTTTTATTTTTTTTTCTTATTTTCTTTTCCTTTTTTTTGGGGGGGGGGAACCTGGGAAAGGAGATATTGTAAATAAGAAAACATCTAATAAAAAAACAATAATTAATAAATAAAGAACATATTTTATGTTACTTTGAAAAAAAAAAGAATTATAGAACATGTTCAAACCACCACATTCTGGATGTCTCTTCTTTCTTGTTTATCTCCTAATTCTACTTCTGGCTGTCAATTAGCCAGGTTGCTTAACTCCATGCCACTGATAGTTTACTACCTGCCCATTCTCCTCACTAATTATGGTACTCTTAGCTTGACAGTTAAATACTTCCTTTAAGAGTATTAAACCTTAATCATAGCCAGCAGTTTAGACCATTCTCCATACCCCTATTAGATATTTCTAGGGCTATTATCTCTAAATTAAAACTCCAGCTTCTGCATCACATGGGGCAATTCACATGCTGGCTCAGTCCTTATTCCCTTTCCAACCTATTCTCTCTTCAGATTTCATTTATGTGTTAACTGCCAGTTTTCCTTCACTAGAATAAAAATTCCTCAATTTCATGAGTTCTTATTTTGCTTTAATCCTGATAAGAATGGAATGGATGCTGAATAAAATTTTACCAAATACTCACTTATATGTACTTACTAATATGGATAGATATGTGAGTTCTCAATGTGTATGCACACTTGTGCATGCCTGCATGTGTTAATTATATTTATTAACCAAATTTTAAGTCAACAATCTTTTTGAAACTACAATGTTCCAGGGAAGAGGCTACGTAATTTTCAAATTTTCTTAACTAAAAGTGACATTCTATAAATATTTACTAACCAACCAAATATTTTTATTAGAAATGCAAGAAAGGAGAGAGAGAGAGAGAGAGAGAGAGAGAGAGAGAGAGAGAGAGAGAGAGAGAGAGAGAGAGAGAGAGAGAGAGAGAGAGAGGCTATTATTGTTTAATTTAGAGCAAGGCTTCTCAACCGTATTATTGGCATGTTTTGGTTTAGATACTCTTTTTCTAAATGAAAACAAAACTGGGGTCTTACTATGTAAACCAAGTTTGCCTCAGACTCAGCCCCTTGCCTCTGCCTCCTGAGTATTGAGATTTTAAGTGTGTACTACCATGCTTGGTTTTGTCTAGCTATCCCCTTACTGCAGAGGAATGTCTGTGTGTATTAAAGGTTATTCAGCAAATCTTCTCATTTCTTCACACTTAATCCCAGTTGCAGCTCCTTAGTTCAGAATTATAATCAACAGTCTGTCCAGACATTGCCAAATGGCAGGGGTAGGTATAGGGAGAATGAAAATGCACCCAGTCTGAGAGTCATTATACTGCTCTCTGGCAATTGTTAGCTCTCTACAAAGTATTTAGAATGAAGGATGTACACAAAGGTCTCAATTATTATAAATTAGTAGAAAAATGCACTCCAGAAAAAAGTATACCATAAGGAAATTAAGTAAACATGTTTACAAAATATGTATTGTCAAATAAAGTAACTTGCTGTGTAGAACAAAGCCAAGAAACTATATGTCATTCCAAACACGCCATGATCCATAACAACACATTCCAAATCAACTGGCATACCATAGGGTCCATATACATCTGTATAAGAGGTTTATACCTCTTCCTCCTTAATAAAATTAAAATAAATTTGTAAAAATATATATGAAAGGGGTTCACTTTGTTATTGGAGGACAGTGTTCTCTGGCTATTGGTAATTCAGTAGCTTTATTTCCACAGTCAAAGGTTTATTGATTGGCACACACATAATTGTTTGTGTGTTTAGTTGGCTGATCTTTTCCAGAAGGTTAATTCCAAAATGATTTCAGCAATCTAAGTTCGTATATGAGCTGTCACCATATTGTCTAATTTCTCTTCACGTTTTGAGTAAGTCTTTTAAATTGCTGGGGTATTATGCTCTAGGAAATGACTTGAGTTTCATGCAGTAACAGCTTTTCATTTGTATTATGAGTCTTAACATCCACTTAGAGTATCAGCTCTCATAGTTCCAAATATGCTATTATGAGCCATTTGGAATTGTAAAAGCATTTATAAGTGAATGCATCCTAGAATAGCTCAAATTGGTTGGCTTTATGAGACACACATTGAAATATTAAAACAAATAATATCAAAATGTATATGCACTTTGGTTAAATAGAATAAGTGTATTTTGGGTCATTCAAATACATTTCTCATTATAACAGGTGAGCCTTTTGGAAGAGTTGCTTTACAGTTTTATTACAAGTAGAAAATAGTACCATAGAACTAACCAGTGCTGGGAACTGTGGGGACGTTCTCCAATGCATGAACAGGGAAAAATCTGACACCTATAGTCATTTGATTCTCATGAATAGTTATTTGTGTAGTACATTGACACAAACTATACAAATTAATAAGGGGATTTATTACCTTGTATTCAGCATACCTTGTGTTTGTAATCAAATTAAACTACACACATCACACATTGAAAATTGAATAATAACCATGATATTTTTTCAGCTCCTTACATTTTGAACTTTAAAAATAGAAGAAATGTCAAATACTCTTACTTTGGAAAACCTAAATTTTTTCCATCCATCTCTACTTCCATAATTCTATCCACCTCACACTCGAGTCCAAGTGTATGAGGACTACCCCCCCTGCTTAGCTAAATCTAGATCCTGTGGAATTTTCAGGTCATTTGCAAATTTTATTGCTGTGCATAGGAATCTTCATCCTTAGATTACAAAGGAAGTTTACAAGGATGTCATCTTTGTGCTTAATTCAGTGATGGAGCTTTGAAACTCAGCCTCTGGGGGCTCACCTAGTTCTGTGGAGCACAGATATTGTCTTCTCTTTTCCAAAATCAGTGTCTAAGAATTTCTTCTTTCCATGTGACTAGCCTTGACATTGTTTGATCTCAAGAGTGTTTTCTCTTACTCAATTTTCTTTTAGCATTTTTCCCTGCTGATCATTAAAGACTAATAGGCAATTAAATGTGCTCAGCATCAAGAAGTAGAGATGAATTTGAAAAGCCCTTGCTGTTCTTATTACAATGGCTTTGACTTTTTTTTTCATTGTAGATATGTGTGATGGGGAAGTTTCATGTGTGTACAACCATTTGTAGGCCAGAGTATGATCTCAGGTGTCATTCCTCAGGCCCTGTACATTCTGTTTATAAGACAGAATCTCTCATCCGGCCTGGAACTTACTAAGTAGGCTACGCAGGATGACCAATGAGTGTCAGAGATCTGCCTATGCCTCCTTCCCAGTGCTGAGATTACAAACATATACGACCTTGTGAAGTCTTCTGCATGTCCTGGAGACCCAACTCAGGCCCGCCTAGTTGCAAATCGGGTACCTTACAATTGAGATATTTCCTACATTGGCTTTGGATATTTATCTATAGTGAGAATATTCTGATGTTTTTGCCAGGGTATCATACACTTATGACACCCTTTTAGCTAGTAACTGTAGATATAATTATGCCCCCATGACATAAAATCAAGGTAGAACAAATGCCACCCACTCCATCTCAAGGGAAACTGCATCCCAGAGAAAGATGAAAGCTGAAGGTGATACCTAATTCATCAGGGTGCTCAATAATCATGCTCAAACAAATCAGTTAAAGAATGATTTTAGAAGGTTTATATGAGTAAGACTTTGCTTTTTAATAATATTTTTATTCTAAATTTCTTATACTTATACAATATATTTTGATCATATCCATTAATTATTAGCTAATTCTAACTCTCATTAGTGTCTTCCAACCCATATCCCTCCCAACTTTATGTCTTCTATTTGTTTGTGTGTATATATGTGTATGTGTGTGTGTGTGTATGTGTGTATGTGTGTATGTGTGTGTGTATGCATATTATTGATAAGTTCAGTTAGTGCTGCCAATATGCACATGGGTGGAGGCTATCCACTGAGGCACGGATAAAATATTAGTAGTCATAACATTAATAAATGGTGACTCTCATCTCAGTCAATAACTGTTACCCACCCACTGTCAATAACTTCTCCAACGAGGATGATACTTCTGGAGCCCCTTTCTAATTTGCATTTAAATTCTGACTGACTTGATATTGTACAGGTCTTGTGCAGATAGCCAGTTTCTATGAGATGTAACAGCTGTATTGTCCAAAAGTCAGCCTTTCTTAACTATCCTTATAGTTTCTGTCCCCATGATTCTTTGTACCCACTCTTCTGTATGTTTCCTGAGTCTTGGATAGGAAGCAGTTGAAATAGATGATTCACCCATAGCTGAGCTCTTTGAAGTGTAAGGAGACTCTGAAGTATCTGTGAGCCACTGGGAAAAAGCATTGACAAAAGTTAAGAGCACTTTAAATCTATGGTTATAAGTAACCATTTAGAAGGCAGTTTGATAGTATAACTGTTCACCGCAAATAAAACAATAGGTTTTCTCTTAGGGCCAATGATCTCTCCAGTTAGGACCTTTTAACCAGGTTACAGCACCAGATATGAAATCTTTCTTGTGGAGCAGCATCATATCAAACCATAAAATGGTTGGTGGTCCCTATAACTATCATGTCACTCCTGCACCAGTGAGTGCATATCGCCAGGTGGCTCAGTATATTAGCATGTAGCATCCAGAACTTGATAAGACCACTAATATCTTCCTTCTCTGTATAGCGCCTCCAGTCAAGCTATCAGCTAGAAGCTGTTTATCAAAAGTATTTTGACAACCATTTAAAAGAAGAAATACACATAACAGAAAGCTGTATTTGAGTAGTGGAGAGTTTGAGCTCTGATTTGTTTTAAAGGTTTTATTACATTCATTTATTTATATAGAAGTAAGAACATGCACAATGGTGTGTGTGGGGAAGCCAGAAGATACTTCAGGAATCAAACTTAAGGGTCATAAGCAAGACTTTTTACTCACTTAATTATCAAGCTGACCTTGATGTTAACTCATTTATAATATGCATATGTGTGTACACATATATATACATACATACTACATACACATACATACATACATAATCAATAATTTATATGTTAAAGGTAAACTCAAGACTTCTGAGGAACTTACAAAATAATGATAAAAGTTAAAGAAGTTTGGGGGACTTTCTTTAAACTTGTTTTGAGATCAAACAAGTTCTGATCGGTTTTCTGGCTATTATAAATAAGGCTGCTAAGAACATAGTGGAGCATGTGTCTTTATTACATGTTGGAGCATCTTCTGGGTATATGCCCAGGAGTGGTATAGCTGGGTCCTCAGGTAGCACTTGCTGGCATCCACAATTCTGTCTAGATTTGATGATTGAATATGGGAAGGATTCCCAGGTGGAACAGTGTCTGGATTGTCCTTCCTTCAGTCTCTGCTCCATAGTTAGTCTCTACAACTCCATCCATGAGTATTTTGTTCCCCCTTTTATGAAGGAATGAAGTTTTTACATTTTGGTCTTCCTTCTTCTTGAGTTTCTTGTGGTTTGTGGATTGTACTTTGTGTATTCTGATCTTCTGGGCTAATATCCACTTATGAGAGAGTGCATACTATGTGTGTTCTTTTGTGATTGGGTTACCTCACTCAGGATGATATTCTCCAGGTCCATCCACTTCCCTAAGATTTTCATAAATTCATTGTTTTTAATAGCTGGAGGAACCACCAAACTGATTTCCAGAGTTGTTGTAAATGGTCAGTCTTTTAAGATGTGCAAACACTTCAAGAGAAAAGTTGGTATCTGTTTCTTATGGATTTCCATTAGTCACAAATGCACTCCTGTATGTGTTCACACTGATTTTACTCAACATAATAGAATTGGTTTGTAACTGCAGATCTTCCTAGTGTGAGGAAAGTGTGCTGGGACTCATACTCAGAAGACTATTCTTTCATGCACATGGTTTGTTGATTTCACACTCAGAGTTATGATTGTAACTTCAAAAGACACAGGTGCACAGTAGATTCTCAGTTTCTGAGTTCACTGCTAAATTAGTATTAGTGAGTTAATCAAGCATTTATATGTTTTAGGTAAACTCAAGACTTCTGAAGAACTAACAAAATAATGAAATTTAATAAAAGTTAAAGAAGTTTGGGGAGCTTTCTTTCTTTAATCTTGTTTTGAGGGCAAACAAGTTCTGACTGGTCTTCAAAGATGATACAACTTGTGACAAACAAGGCAGGAGAGGTGAGAGATTGCACACATGCATCAGCTGATTCTGGGAGAAAAGCAAATGACACATATAAATAGAAATATGACTTCCTCCTATACTTAGCACGTAGCTAATAAATCTACTAAGCAAATATCTCCTTGAAATGCTTTAAACTTCTTACTGGTGTGCTATGCTTACCTCCCTACTTGCAAGAACTCAGGAATGCTAGAACACCTTTCATTCATGTAGAACTTCTATCTATTTTTAATGTTTGCATACACTTTATACAGGGATTATTTGTGCTCATTTTTATTTAAACATAACCAGCTACAATCAATATGAAAATTGAACATGTATGCTTTTGACAATATTTAGTTTAAGTGATAAATAAAACCAATTACACAGTAAACAAACAGCTGAACAAATCACACTCCTGAAGTTTGCACAGTAGTAATGGACTTATTTATCCTACATCTGCTTGATTGAGCACTACCAATGTATCATTCCTTGAGATACTCCTGGTTTTGGATACATTATGGAAGCCAAGCATCACACTAAAGACCAATGTATATTCTTCCTCTATGTCTATCCATTATGCATTGTTGAACTGTAAGAAATGCAGTCTTTAATTTAGTGTTGCTTCTTCTTCACTGTTCAACAAGTCATTCCATAATTTAAATGTCAGTTTCCAATATATGCCAATAATGAAAATATCATGTTTTTGATGAGTATGGGGTACAACAGTCAATTCAAAAAATAATTTCCTTTGTCTTGTTTGGTTTCGGGTGTTTGGCCATTACTTAATGGACTTCATATTTTGTCATGATAAGCATGGCTGCATAATGGAAGTAGTAGAATCGAGCAAAGAATCCAAGGAGAAGACTCAGAAAGGCTGACATGGATCAACTCCTCTGATGCTAAAGTTTTTACACTGTTTTTTTCCTATAGGTGATAAGGAATCATTGGAGAAAATTTCATTAGGGAAATAGCAAGAAAGCTTGTATTTTACAATAGAATTTTATTTCCAGTGTGGAAGATGAATTAGAATGAACCTAGAAACAGGTACATAAATACATATTTTATATGAAAGAATAAATGGGTTAATTTAAATTGTAATTTCATTTCTCATTCTCTTCCTCTGCTGCCTTAGGCAATTTGCCTTATCATTCATTGAAAAACAGTGTATTCTAGAATATACAAAATAGTCTACATAGTTATTAATAAATGTAACATTTATTAAGCCTGTTGTGTGGTGTTGTCATCTAATCTTCATAATAAACTACATTGTGAGAATCACTCCCATCCCCATTTTACACAGGGGGAGACTGAGCCAGACACCATGACAAATTGCAGTTATTTGGTGTCAGATCCAGAATTCTAGCTAACCCAGGTTAGTTGAAATCAATACTGTGAGTTCTGACAGAGACTTGAGCAATGCTAGATCCTGGGAACAGTTTTACCCTGTTTTACAAGGTTAATAAAGAAAAATATGGAAGAGTATCTGGAGTATAAGGAGTAGGACTGCTAGGTCAAAATAGAAAGCTCATTAAAGGCTTTCTTGAGATTATACATGAGTGAGTTTCAAAGGGTGAATTTCTTCCTTGAAGCATTCATTCATTCACCCAATATTCTTGAATACTAAAGGTATATGGCACTATGTCAGGAGAATGAATATTGTGTTTTTGTTCATTTGAAACACATTTTGTAGTATGTAAAATCAAAAAGGAAAATAATTACAAGATTAAATAACAGTCCCCGGTTCTATATAATGTCATCAAAAAGAGTGAATCTATGAAAGTAAAGTTTCAGCCAAGTCCTTATAGCTAAATGTTAGTCCACTAAATGATGGAGTGTCCCAATCACAGAGGAAGTAAAAGTATTCACAGACAGGTGGGTGAACACGAAGAACTGAAACTCACTGACTCTGGTATAACAAGGGTGATGCAGAACTACCAGTCTGATTAATAGGAGTAGCCAGTGAGATGGTCAGTGGCTTGCCTGGGCTGTTTGACCAGTTAAAGATATTCAAAGTCTCATTTGAGATTTTAACAGTTCACTGGGGCTTCTGGGACAGAACAGAAGTGGGCAAATGGTGGAAAATGAGTAGAGTTTTGAATATATATTGGAAATATGATTATTAAGATTTGATCAGTTACATATCAGTGCTGACAAGATAAAGGGCAAACTAAAATCAGTTTATCTCTTCCTAGTCTGCATGAATGAGTAGATGGTTACATCATTCAACTATACATTTTTATTTATGGAGGTCCTAGAGGCCTTACAAATAATAAGGCTACTGCTCTTGGTTGCTCACCAGATCTACATGCTAAAGACACCACATATTTTGGTTGCAGAAACCTCTATACTGATGTAGAAGTGTCCACCCTGTTGAGCAGGTTTCACAGCGACAGAAAGTACCATGCAAGCTTCTTGGGGAGAAAAGTAAACAACAGTTTTGGCCAGCAGTGGACTCTACTTACTACAACACTGAACTTTCAGGAAGAATGCACCTATTGCTACAATAGTGGCATGAATATTACTGAGGTAACCAATTGCTTTCTAAACAGATTTGAGGCATCTTCCACAGCTCAAGACCAAAGAGGTCTTTGGACTTAGGGATTATCCTACTGTTGTTGTTATGTTAAATGGATATTATGTTAAACTGTCTTTCAAATATGCATTTGTATCCTATAGATTAGTGCAGTTCTCAACCTTTCTCAGAGCTTCTTGTTGCAGTGGGGCCATGATAAATTCAAGAGTAGTAATTGGCCAACACAATGAATATAAGTAGCTATTGAATACTCAGCCTGAAACTGTACATCTAAATCATCCCCTCCAAGGCCCAGAGAACATTAGTAGAAGAGGAGGTAGAAATAAGTGGATAAGAAATGCTATAGAACACTGTGTTCTGGACATGATGTAACTAGGACTACCCACAGCAGACTAGCTTAAAATAAGGCCCATCAACACTTTACCTGAGATGGAAAAGGGGCTCAGGAAACCCAAGTCCTCAAGGAACTATTTTCAGTTAATGGTTACTGGGGAAATGCATGGTATTTTCTTCAGTGATGTAGCCACTAGTGATTAGTCTTCCATGCTCCAGTAAGTAGTGCCATATCCATACTCACACAGCAAGTTTATTAAATTCAGTGAGTTCCCCAACACATAAACATGCACAAACCAAACCAACCAAACAAACAAACCACCTGAAAGTAGAAAGGAGATGTTTTGGGAAGAAGGGTTTCAGTAGGCAATGGAGGGGTTAATGGAAGGGAAATTGTGAAGGAGTAGAAAAGGGCCAAAATTTGTTATATGCATGAACTTGTCAAAGTATAAAATAAACGAACAAAAAGAAACCAAACAAATCAAAATAGAAGTAAGGGTGTGGTTCAAGAGGGAAGGAAAGCTTGGAGAGTCGTAAGTGCAGTTGGATCACATTTAATCTGAGGTATTCATAATCTGAGGAGTTCAAGGTGCGGGTGATGATGGAGTTAGCAAAGACATCTATAATGAAGACATAGATTAGAAGATTTCTAATAAATTGGTGCTTGGTAAATGAAGTCATATAATTGCTTAGCAAAGGAGAGCAAGAGGGCAAGGGGGCAAGAGGGAAGAAGAGAGTGGGGAGGGAAGGAGGGAGCGGGGACGGGGGGGCTTTTAAGAGAGCTAAAGGGCATTTCAAAGTTGGCATGTTATGAGCCAAGGATACAGAACAATTTCCTGGAGACTCAGAAATTAAAATCAAGCAACACAGCAGTTCAGAGGATTTTTGAGGTGGTACAGGTTATTTACACCTGATCTTAGCCAAAAGGCCAAGAAGTGATGGAAGGGTTCTTTACATGTCATTTGCTGACAGGAGAAAAGTAGAACAAAAAATAAAACGTGTTAAATTTAGCCCCCAGGACAGCATTAGCTCCAGTAGAATGTTAAGGGTGGGTTGCACTGGAAAGGTAAAATCTCTTTGCAAAATTCTCGTTGAGAAGAATGTAAGATATTAACTGAATTAAGATAGAGGGTCAAGGAAAGGTGTTTATTCCACATTGTTTTTGTTTGCATGTTTTAGCTCTTGTTTTACAATGGAGGGTTCTGAGTCAGGTTTCAGTGGTCTAGGAGGACTTACCAAGCAGAGAGATATAAGTGCTTGTACATCCAATCTTGCCCCACCCCACACATACCAAGAGAAGGGAAGTATCTTAAAGAGTGAGATCAAAGAGCAAAAAAGAAATCACAAAGATCAAACATGGCTTGGAAGGTGGGAACATGACCAGAAAACATATCACTGCAATAATGTGGATAAATCCTTCCCCCATAGTAAATGTTTCCTCAGAACTTCAAATAAATCTTTGGTCATTTGTAGAGTCATTAATTCTTTCCTGTGAGGTTTGTGGCTCTTAATGCGGTTAATAGCCCAAATATTTATTTGGTGTAGATAGCAGTTCAGCATTACGTGTGTTCAATGTGCCCAGTGAAAGTATGATCTCATGCTTGCATTTCCCAGAAGCCTAACAACATCTTCATACAGAAACAAGAGTATATTTCTAAAATTAGCTCTAGATTCGCAGCTCCTGAAAATGAAATTAGCACAGGTTGCTACATGTCTTTATTGAAATCCAATGCTTTGATATGCCATAGGAGTGAAATAAAATTCCTCACTGGAAAATTAATGACCAACAGATAGCTCTGGAGAGATTTTTTTCCCTGTGAAACAGGTACAGAATAGTAGAGTTGAAAAAGCAACTTTTAAAAGCATATGTTACAAAGAACACGATAATACATGCATATAGAGAGTTCAGCTCCAAAAACATCTTTATGCACAGTTTTCGCTTACTTCTCCCCAAAGAATCAAGGAGTTATGGTACACATAAGACTACCTGGATGTAAGAATGGATAATTAATTGTGGTGGATGCACAATGAGCAGTCTATGAAACAGTTAGGAAGAGTAAACTAGATGTGTGTTTATCTTAGTTACTTTTCTATTGCAGTGAAGAGACACCCTGTTTGCCACAAGTTATAAAAGAAAGCATTGAACAGGAGTCTTACTAACACTTTTAGGGTTTAGTCCATAACCTTCATAGTAGAGAACATAGTAGGAGGCACATAAGCATTGCATTGGATCAGTAACTGAGAGCTTACATCTGATCTATAAGTTAGAGCCAGGGAATAAGAAAGACTGAGACTGGCACGGGTTTCTGAAATCTTAAAGGCAATCCACAGTCACACATGCCCGCAAACAAGGCCACACCTTCTAATCCTTCATCAATCGGGCCACCAACTAGGGACCAAGCACTTGAATATATAAGCCTATACAAGCCATTATCAGCAGCATACATGACATGGATGGAAGTTAGAATATTTCAGAAGTTTAAAATTTTTGCATGGTTCTACACCCATGCATTTCTGAACAGTACTTATTGAAGTTAGTGTGTTATGAAAAGCAATATGATATTGGTAAAGGAACATGATAGGGATGGTCTATGAGGAGTTGGAAAGAAGTGGGATGTTGATATGATCAAATTACATTGTTTACATGAAATTCTCAGAGAATGAATTTGAAAATTTTAAATCTACTGCTATTACTACTACTCCTGCTACTGCTGCTGCTGCTATTACTACTACTACTACTACTACTACTACTACTACTACTAAGACAAAATAAAAGATTTTAATGTAAAATTTAAAGAACCAAAATAATATTTTATTAAGTTAGTGTGTACAAATTGATATATCATTTCAGTGCTTAGGATATCTGGTGAGATGAGAGGTCAAGAAAAGAATGTACAAGTGACTACTGAGAAAGGAAGAGTTAAATAAAGTACAATGAAGACTAGGAGATGATGATACATCACGACTTTAGACCTGTGATTGGTTTACACAGATCTGTATACTATCATCTAGACAAGATTTTAAAAAATTATAAACAATGATCACACACACAGACATAGATAGATAGATAGATAGATAGATAGATAGATAGATAGATAGATAGATAGATAGATAGAATGAAAACATATAGAAAGAGACAGAGTCAGAGAAAGAGTCAGGCAGAGGCAGAGGCAGAGGCAGAGGCAGAGGCAGAGGAGGCAGAGGCAGAGGCAGAGGAGGCAGAGGCAGAAAAAGAGGCAGCAGAGGCAGAGACGAGTGATGCAATACCCTATCTTCAAAAGCATACCGGCTGCTTTCTGAGGGGCAACAGGTGAGTTTCACCTCTGGCTTCCACACATGGCTACAACCACATGCTCCCACAAATGCACCCATGTGTTCTCACACATTCATCCACATGCTCCCACACATGCACACACATGAGATATGCAAATAGGTTGCAAAGCCTTGTGATTGTGAAAGATTAAATAGCATGTAAATGTAAGATGGTGAAGGCTTTCTGCCCCGATCCTGTTCAGATGAACAAAGCATGCAACAGTCTTCCCTTCAGGCTATTATCGATTGACCGGCCTCTCCACAGTAGTTCCAAAAGTCACATAGTTGAAAAGGTCATAAAGGGCACAGAATAAGATTTTGAATGATGTGACCCTTCAGAGAAAGAACAGGAAATTTGGGAGAAGAGTTAAAGTAAAAATCTCAGTAGGCTAATAAAAACCTCAGGAGATGGATCAATTTTGTCAAGCTCATTTTGAGATTGCATTCATATATTGTAAAATATTTTAAGAGACAAAGAGGTAAAGACATTGCCAATTAATAAATACAGAGAATCTTTATACTGAAATTTTTTTACTAAATTAATATTTTATACTTGTATTGAATGTCAATCTTGACCTGATGATGCTATGACTTTGAACAGAACAAAAGAAGGTCAAAACCTCCCTTCACATGAAAGTTTTATATTCTGACAGCACAAAGGAGTGAAATACTTTCTCATCTGAAGTAGCAGTTGTCTGGGAGGTTCTTTTATTCTTTCATCAGCACATAGTAAATTGAGTCTTTTCAACAGTAATGCAATTGGGAACTTTAAAGATAATTAAGAAACATAAAATATGTCAGTCTTCTCAAACATAGTTGGAATATGAGTTTTAATCTCTCTCCTTCAAGAACATTAGCATAAGTTTAGGTCTATACTCTCATAACTTAAAAAAGTGCCTATCATTTAATATATACCAAGAAAATATCTAATAACTATGTATAGAAAAATAGAATGCATTTGCTTTTGTAAGTATTTTATAAATATTTAATAAGAGCTGTACTGGAAATATATTGCTGATACATGAGCAGAAATATTTTAATAGGTTGAAATAACATAGCAAAACCTTCAAAGGAGAGAGAAAGGAAAGACTATAATAAACCTTGGGCTTGGTGAGTAGTTGTGGTATAAATGTGAGATTTCAGCTTTCTTCTGAATGTCTCAGAGGCTACAGACAAGACAGGGACAAAGTGTGACTCTCATTGTCCACAGGGTTCTAGAAGCTAAATTGACAGTAGCACAGCACAATTTGTACCAGAACCTGTATAATTTCCTCTGACAACTGTAGACAACATGAGGTTTCCAAAAGTTCCAAACCTTACCTCCCAGTTTAGAGACTAAGAAAAGCCTTGTGGTTTACACAGCCGCATGGTAGTTACGATGCTTGCCTCAACTCCAGTTCAGAAGAGAAAGTATTTCTTTGTGAAATTTCATGCAGGCAAAGGCTCTCCATACACTATCCTACTTCACTCTTAAATTAGACTTTTCTTATCTACCCTGCACCCAAACCTATATTTAATAAAGATTCTATCTGCTTTTATAGAGTTTCCCAATTTAGAGGTATTGAATGTTAAAAATACATTTGATTCCTCCTAACGGCCTTGAGTACCTTCAAGACACAAAGCTGCAGGCAGTAAACATTGTCCATCTCCACTGGGATCCAGCACCATCCATCGCAACATCAGAATGCTTACTCAGCACCAAAAGCCTCCTCAGGATCCAGCACCATTTCACATAGGAGATTTCCTAGATCTCAGGGGTCCTCCATAACACAGAAAACAGGATACCTGCTGTACCTTTCTTAACTGTAAATATACAGTTCTCTAAAATGAAAGAAATGCTGACTCTCCCCAGGAAGGCTGGTCAAATATCTACAACCAATCCAAAATTGCTATTTAAATATATAGGCTTTAAGCATCATGAACATATAGGAGTTCCGTATGTGCTAATATTAAGAGTCAAAATATAAAATAGAATATTATTTGATGATACATTTAGCGAATGAAGTTCACTGGTCAAAGTTAAAAATAGCAAAATAGTTTTCTAAAAGTAAGATTAGAAGGGACCATTTAAGGAAGGGAAGGTTTCCTTTGACTCATGGCTTGGGCATACAGTTCCTCATAGCAACAGGAGTGAGGCAACTGGTCGCTTGGCATCTGTAGTCAGGAAGCAAGAGATTCATGCTGGTGCTCAGGCCACTGTTTCCTTTTGTTTTAGTCAGGACTCCAGCCCAAGGAGTAAGACCGCTGACATTTATGCATCTTCTCACCTTGGTTAGCCCAACCTAGAAATTCCCTTACAGGGGTATCCAGATGATTGTCTTGTAGGTGACTCCACATCCTGTCAAGATGAAACTGTTAATTTCCCAAATAGTATTTTAGAATCATGATTATAATCTCTCCAGAAGCATCTCTTAGTATCACATAACCAGAAGCTGGGAGGACTGGTAGAAGATAATGGATGAATGAAGCAGTGTTTGTTCCTTATATCTGCTCATTTTCAAAAGTATTTTAGAGCAAGAACAGGAAAAGTAGCCAAATGAGAAAGTGTTAGTGGGAAAAAGATAGTCAGTTAAAACAATCTCAGAAAAATGTGAACACTTATTCACTTACATCTATTTCATAAGTGGTAATTAAAGTAACATATTGCTATGTTTTTTCTTTAGTGGTGTCAATGCAGTTGTCACTGATTTACTCAGGTAAAATTCAGAAGTTTTTCACTGTATTGATTCTGATTGATGCTTCTGGGAAGGTTTATGGGAAGGATGGAAAAAAATAAATTAAATGCATTTTATTTTAATACATTACTAATTATAGAATTTGGATTTGCTACATTTCTCATCATTGTTAACAAAACTCTGACAGACAGCTAAAGAGAGGGAAAGTTTATTTGGACTCCTGTTTACAAAGGACCTAAGTCCCTCTATCTTGGTGTGGAAAGGAAAGCAGTGGAAGCTAGTCAGGCCAAAGCAGCGCGAGCATGAGGTGGTGACTCTTCACACCTTCAAGAATCAGGAGGAAGAGAAACTAGATGAGAACCAGACAATGGCGTCATCCAGACCCACCCCCAATGACCTACTCTTGTTAACTAGGCCAGAGTCTCTAAAGTCTCCTGGCCCTCCTCATAGCATCATCACCTGGGGAATGTATGTGAAAGACCAATAGGAGGCATTTACTATTCAAAAAAAAAATAACATTAGTCAAACACAGTTAACTTATAACAAATTAAATAATTTGACATGGAGAGACTTTTATAGGATGCAGATAAAAGCATAATTTCTGTGCATCTTCCTCCTGAAGTAGTTTGGTCAAGTGGTTGTACTCAGAAGACTGACTTTTTGTGAAATTGTCAGATATGTAAGGCTAAGGCGCTGCAGGGGAAATACTAGTCCAGTTGACATAATGACACATGTTTCTGGCCACATACCCCTTCTCTATTGTCTGGCTTGGTCATGAACTGATGGTATCCTTGACTATCTATCTCAGTATCACTAGAAACTAAGCCCTGTGACAGATTTCTGCTTAGAGCATTGCCTTACACAATATTTCTGGTAAACAACATTTGTGAACAATGCACGAATCATCAGAAAGGAGATACTTCTGAGTTTCAGTTCATTCTCTCTGCCTACCCACTACTTTGTCTAATCCTCATGACTTACATTCTGGCACACAGCATGTGAATAGGTAAATTATACCCTCTAAATGTCCCTTAGAATTTGGTATGACTTATCTGATCTTTGATCTATTTCTAGTATTTGTTTGCACCCTTCAAAAACTACCTGATGGCTCTTTTGGAGTTGTTGTTGTTTAAGCATTGGTGTAATAAAATGCCTGTATGAAGCCATTACAAGAAAGCAGGTTTATTGTGGCTCACATTTAGAAGAAATAGTCCACCATGCATGAAGAAGATGATGGTTGCAGGAGAATGAAGCAGTTGTTTAATCATGTGCAGTCACATGACAAACAGAAATGAATGCTGATGCCTAGCTTGGTTTGTCTTCTTTTTAGACTTGTACCTTAGCCCAAGAACCCAAGCCCATACCTAGAGTGTGTCTTTAACTTCAGGCAGACCTGCCTGGACATAGCATCACAGACACACTTAAAGGTGCATCTTGTGTGATTCTCATTCCTATCAAGTTGACAATTAAGATTTGCCATCAGAATTCTTCTAGATCCTGATTTAATATTCATGAAGATCAGTATAGCATTCTTCCTTATAATGCCCTTGGAGGTTCTGTGTCTATTTTTCATGTGTCTTAATTTCAATATCTCAAGCTCCTTGCTTGCCCTTAAAAGGAATTCTTGCTTAGCTATATTTCTACTGTCTCCACCCAGCTTCAGCCTGTCAGCAGATCTACCTTTCTGCATAATTCTGGAAGACCCTTCCATCTCATATGACTCTGCCTGAAACTCCTTTACGTAGTCATAGTGTACTTAAAATTGTGGATCTTTGCTCTACATAAAAAACAAAAAAAGCCCAAACAATTATAGATTCAAATCTGATAAGCTCACTACAAATATTGCAAGGTTGTAAAAGCTTGCAACTTTAAAAATAGCTAACATTTATTGAGCTTTTATTATGTGCCAGACATTGTGCTAAGCATTTTATGTAATACATCACTAACATTTGTGCAACTTTATGAATAGACTTGATTACTATAGTCCCACTGTTCAGACAAAGAGGACAAGGACAGAAAGACCAAGACATTTGCCCAGCATCATCTACCTGGCTTGAAGCACTGTGAAGTCTGAGAGTTGGGTTTTCACCATGGCCAGTGTTCTGAAGAAGCACACCAAACACCATTAATTACTCCTAGGCACCAAGGAAGAATTTTAGCACAGTTTCACAACTGATCTATTAAATATTTGAATTGAGTAAATTCAGAGGCAAGCAATCTTTTAAGTGGCAATATAAAATGGAAAAGAAGATGTTCGCCGCTCAGAAATGTCTTTGATTTGGTGAATTCCCGGAAGACCACTGTGATTCCAAACAGGCAAATGGGTTCCACTGAGGCAGAAATATCTTTTTGTTCTCTCCACAGCAAAATCATCATGTCTCTACTCATTTTTCATGCTATATTACATTCATATTTCATTGGTGAGAAAAAGACAACTCAAGAGTATTTCTTTAAAATTCCCTCTTACATCCCTCAGAGAATGACTTTGACCATTAAGCTGTCGTGTGATATATATTTTATCTGGCAGTAGTTGCAATTTCAATTAGTAACTTAAATAAATGCAACAGCGCCTCACTGCTCAGCAGTGTGACCGGACTGCAGTGGAACTGGCAACTCCCCTTCAAATCATTCGCCAGCCTCAGTATATTCTAATTACCAACATAATCTTGGAGAAAAAAAATATTTTGTCGCATTTTCTCTCCATTGTAATCTTTTTTGGAAACATTGCTCAGCATGGATAAGCTATAAAATATATTAGAAAACAATAGTTTTTAACAATTTAATTTCCCAGTGGGTTTTACACTCTTCATGCTGATAACGTCACCCTCTGAGACCTTACAACTTTGCAGAGGTGGAGCTCCATTCTTAAGAGCACTGATTTCTCTCTCAGGGACCTGGGTTTGACTTCTATCACCCATGTGACAGTTCACAAACGATCTGTAGCTCTTGCCTTTGCACGGGCCCTGCATGATTATGATGGACAGACATTTGTGCTGTTGAAACACTATGCACCTTAAATAAGTAAATGCATACATACAACAAACAAACAAAACGTTTTGTTTTTACATGGACATGTTAGCCAAGCTTAGAATTTGCCTGCAGTGGCTTCAGCAATCTCCAAACTGAGAAAAGGTTCAGAATCCGAACAGCTTTGTGACCCTGTCCCCGTTTGTATGTATGTAGGGCTTAATTTCTCTGATGTCATCCCTAAATCAGGAAAAGGGGCGGGGAAGAAGATGGTCAGGAGAAGACAGAAGTTTTTGGAACACATCATGGCTGCCTCAGGAGCTATGGCTCCTGCAATTTACAGCTAAATTTCCTTCATATCAAATCACTCAAGCATTGTTGCTAAGTCTATACACACTCTCGCTTTCTCTTTCAGCAAATAAGGCTTTCATGCCTCTTTCAGAGCAGCAACTACTTTTGTCAACAACCAAAGCAGCTCACTGCTGTGAAAATAACTTGGAGTAAAAACCAACCAACCAAATAAAAAAAAATGTATTTGTTCCTCAGAATTGAAGTGGAAAGCAAAATACCTGGGGATACAGTATTCAAAGACATATGGTAAGGAGATTTGTGAGAAAAAAAAGAATGCTATAATTCTTATTGAAAATAGAGCTCTGAAGTTGAAATTTCTGCAGGTTGGTGGCCATTCTGGCATACTTTGACAATGAAATCCTGTTGGCTGTATCACCCAGAGGCTAGTGAGCTTTGACAATTTCATTGACTCAAGGAGCTTATGAAAAGAAGAGGGATATATATTGTGATCGTAAGTGTCGATGTATCCAAAGCTCCTAGCTTCTTATCACCTGTACACAATTTGTAATCACCACATGATACTAATCACGGAGTTCGTTGATTGATTGGAAGGTCCTCTCGCTGAAGAGTGAGGCTGGATGGAGCATATACAACTTTGCTCCTAATTTGAGCAGAACTGCCCTAGAGACATATAAAACTAGGTGCCTGAAAATTGAACATTAGTGTGTTAAGTGACAAAAATAAGTTGTTTTCATGAATTTTTAGTTAAAATAACTGGATCTGCAACGTGGCTTTGAAGCTGAGATGAAATTAGATGCCCTCGTTAATTTATTATAACAAAGAACAAGGTTATTAGGCTATTAAATATCCAGTATGTACCTTTTCAATGGTCACATGACTTTTGTTAGGAAAGCGGCATGCATCTCAATATTCACTGACACAACAAAACGTAGATTAAAACTCCTTACAAAGGGATATAGGGATTGTTCCTTCGGTAAGTGCTTTCCTTGCAAGGACCAGGACCTGAGGTTGATTCCCCAGAACCCATGTAAACATACAGGGTTTGGTAGTGTACATTTGTAATTACAGAGCTGGGCTTTCTGGCCAGCCAGTTTAGCCTGGTTAGTGAGCTCAAAGCCAAGGAAAGCCCTTATGAAAGGAGATCGAGAGTGTTCCTAAGAAGGACATTTGAGCTCCTCTTCCAGCCTTCTCATGAGGATACACACCTGGATGCACACTTGGAGAAGGGCTAAAAGACTCTTTACATTATTAGGATTTTAAGAAGGTCTAGTTTATCCAGTAATTATAATTGACCATACCCACGTCATTTACATACCCAAAATCTAATATACACAATCACACTTAGTCCAAAGTATATTAGTGAACAGTTTAATATGGGAAAGGATCCTCATCAAAAATTCATTTTTATTTTATTCTTTCTATTAAACAGTCACTATATTGGCTCTTTTCATCAATTACTTCAGAAAAGCAATCCTCAATACAAAATGAAAATTATTAAAGGTACGACAAGTAGACATATTTTTAAGACTTGGAACACATTTCCCTAAGTACCATCAGTCTAATTAGAGTTACACTGCAGTATCTTTACTCTTTAACAAATAAAGTTGCAGGGCTGTTAAGTTAATGTATATCGTTTCATTGGAAGACATGTGCTAGTAGCTCCTGGGTAAACATCTGTTCTTTCTGATAATCTGACCTTAGTAGTAACCTAACCCAAAGCTTCCTTCCAAAAGCACTTCTCACTTTCCTTAAGGATTGAATTAATAAAAAAAATTAATTTATTTAAACTCATTTATATTTATAAACACCATCAGGTAAGATTCAATAAGAGAAAAAGATATATATAGTATGATAACAGGCAATAGATAGATAGCTAAGTAGATATAACCAGATAACTAGATGTATAGATATATAGATAGATTAGTTAGATGGATAGATAGATGATGGATAGACAGGCAGAGATAACCAGCCAATAGACAGAATGCTATTTTAGGGATGTGACCTTATACAATATGCATGTTTATGTAAGTTAAGATGTCTCGGTAAAATTCTTGTCCTTATATCTACTAGTGGAGTATCATGTAATAACTATTAGTTTTTCCTTACATTGGTTGAAGGCAACTCTGTGTCTAGAGTGGTTATTTTATTAAAAATAGATGCACTACTTATTATGATGGTAATGAAGTGACTGAATGCAAATACTGTGACATGATCTGTAGGAACAGTGCTCCATAAAGAGTTTCATGATTGCATATTGGTCTTGGCATCTGTTCTTTGCTCTACTTCGTAACAAACAACAAGTGTAACCAACTTAGCCTTGAAAAGAAGTTGACAATGCCAAGTTCACTTAGTATCTACATTTCTACTATCAGGGTCATTTGCTCATGAGTACTCTAGGTAACAACAGGCCTGACTATAGAGGTAGGTTAATTCTGAAGCAGAATAGATTCTTCTATCCTGTGATTATGAAAATCCGTACCTATTGAGGTCATCCTTTGTTGAGTATTCACAATGGACACAAAGTGTCAACCTCTGCTTGTTCTTAAAAGTTATCCATTTCCATCATCCCCAGATCTGCTAGCAATTAACTTTCCAAATATGTTCCTCTGACATCCTTGACCACCCTGCCACACTAGAAGCCGCAGTTCATAAAATGATATAGCTTCACATATGTTAATCTTCCATGCAGGAAAAAATGAGTAGCCATTGGTAACACTGCAGTTCCAACTGCTGGGAGAACTCCCTGTCATCGACAGCCCTTCACCATCTTCCAAGTGGAATTGTGGTACTGCAGTTGGGAAGCCGTATGTGCTCCAATTTCTGGATCTTTCTTTCTCCATCAGATGGGCATTCAGATCTCTCCCTGGGGACAGATGCATGCACTAAGCAAGATAAGAGTGCTGACAGAAGGAAAAATAGTCTTTACTAGGAAAGGAGACACCACCTGGTTATCCAACACCAAGTACACAGCCTTGAAAATACATATGCAAGTAGCATTACATAGACTGAGCAGGTTGTACTTATGTACTTGCGGGTGGGGGAGGATTTGAAAGAGCAGAATCATAAAGTTTGGAGAGTGCAAAGGGAAGGAGGAAATGATCAGTTTCCTTTGTATTATATTTAAATTCCCCCAATAAAAGAAATTTAAAGGAAAAGATAAAAGCCAAGAGGATGGAAAGATGGAAGATTGTACTTTGGTCATTTCCTCATATTGTTTACTTTGTTTTCAGTGCCTCAATGCATGATCTTAGATATAGTGTTCTCACTTGATAATGGACTATAGTTACATATATCGAAGTTCATATTTGGTGGCCAGATGTCATATATAATTCATGATAGTATATTCACAAGTTCAGCTTATATGGTAATCTCATAGTCAATAATCAAGTATTACCATAGATTGTAGAGCCAGAAATGTTTTTCCTTTTGTTTTTAAATTTGGTTTTGTTTCAATTTTTAAAGAGAAGTTAGAGCATTGCACTCATGAGCTCACATCAGCTATGCTAACTTGCACAAAGCCTTTCCAAGATCAATCTTCTCAAACACTTCAGCATGGGCATGAGAGGAGCTCATGAGAATCCACCCCTAATGGAAGAACTGTTGACAGTTCTAGGGGATGGAAATGGTTCTTTTTAGATGATATGTGCTTGGTGGGTTGCATAGACTCCCGTGGATGCTCCACATACATGTACATATGGGCAACACTGATTAAACAAATGGATCATGAAAAACTGAGAAAGAAGATATGCTTAGAGAGTGGGAGTCTTGGAGAATGGAAATGTGGTGGATATGATCATATTTCATTTCATACATTTATTAAATTATCAATACATTTAAAATAATAGTAAATTAAAACCAAAAATATGAGATTATCATGAAAAAGAGCGGCAGAAAGAAGATGACATGGGTTTATCACAACATCCTAAGGATAAATGCTGTAAGAGGGTTCTGAGAAAGGGTTTGAATAACATCCCTATTTCCCACTGACACTTCTGATGAATCTTTTAGGGTGTATCCTCTAAGCAACAGAGAGCTGCCATAGCAATCTGAACCTTTCACAGGTCTCTTGGCTCTGAGCAATTTTTGGGTCATTCAAGAATCAGAGAGACAAACCCAAATCAAATATATTAAAAGTTTCACTAAATGATGTTCATCTTTCTTAGTGACCTTATACAATTATATTTCTTTCACTTTCTATGGGATGCTGCTGTTTCTCAGGCTACCAAACCTTCTGAAGAGTCCCTTTATATTTGTATGATTCACCAAGTTCTCCTTGTATTTATATGAAATATGCAATCTTTAATTAGTTGGTCTCTGGCAATATATTATGTCTAATGTGATTTTATTTTTTTCCACTCTGTTCTCACATCCTTAAGATACTTTTCACACTCTCCAAGCTTGTTCAAAATAAATAGGTCCATCATGCATCTTGGTGAATATTCTACCTATTGCAGGTCACAATTTACACCTTTCCTTTTATGCTTGCTGGGGATTGAGTGCAAGCTGGAGTCTGGAGGCTGCACAGCAATGCCTTGGAAGGCAACTGCATCAAGAGAAGCCTTCACTGATTCTTTGGAAAAAAGGAATGTGACCTAAGTAAACAGAAGAGGAGAGGCTGTTTTCATTGAAGTCAGGAAGATTATTTTTGTGGGGAGATATTAAGTAATCATAATTCACAACATATCTTAGGTCAATTTTCAGGATTTCTTTCCTTCTTAAAGACTGTTGGGTATGAGAAAGAAACACTATATGGTTGGAGAATTTCATTTATATTTGTATGACCTGTCTGTAGCATTTGCCTTTGGATTTGTTCTTTAAGAAATCATGGCCCCACCATGACAGGTAAATGAATTTCTCTCAGAATAGTCATGAAGTTTTCAAATCCCTTATACAGACCTTAAGGTGGTAATTTAAGTCACTAAGCTTGTTTTCTTGATTCATATTCTCTAGCATAGTTAGAAGCAGCCAGCAAACCTTATTATGCTATACATTTTCACTAACCTATTCCGAGACTTTGGAAACCTAGACATGCCTTGGCTTCTAAACACCTTGGATTCCACAGGTCATAGATTGAATAACTATGTTGCTCACAAATGCCATGGATTACCAGTGTCATTTTGACATTAGATACATTATCATCAATGTCCTTAAAACTTAATCATGACAAGAAACTATTTCGACAGCCTAGAGCCAATCTAAAGGGCTCATTGCTGAGAGTTTGTTGCTCATCAGTTGGCCCATTTTCACTACTAAACAGTGGTTGTTCCCCAGCATTTAACAGCAGAAATAACAGCATCTAGAGATACATAGATACTACATTCATTGATGAAACAAATACTTGAACAATTTAAAAGAGGAAAATTATATTGTGGCTAGTAGTTTCAAAGGTTTCCATCCACAACTAATTAGACTCATCCCTTTGACTCTATGGCAAGGCATTTACCAGCAGAGGGAATATGTGTCTCATGGCTGCCAGGAGGAACAAAGAGGGATGCATGAAGGGCAATGTTCTTATGGAAGATAATGTGACCAAAGTCTTCTAAGCAAACTGCTCCCCTCCCACAATTTCACTACTTTCCAATAGCATATTTAAAATGTGAACTCATCCATGGGTAACTTTGTTGATGATATCAGAATCAATCAGGTTTAAGCATAAAGGATAGTTAACAGATGAAGGATATGTAGATAAATGTTTAGAGAGATTATAGAATGGATAGATAGATTCTAAGGGTTTGATTCCATCCAATTGTGACAGTTGAAGTTTAAGCAGACTTAACTTTATGGGATACTTTATTCTTCATATTTGATGAGTTATCCTTTAGTTTATAAGGCAGAGAGTATTATAGAAAATACAGCTACAAATTGTAAACGCATAAGAAGTTAGAACCCATGAAATAAACTAGAATCTACAAATGTGAGCCAGATCTGGTTCATGAGAATCAGCTTTGCAAGAAGAATATCTCTGTGACTTTAATATTTTCAAACCCTAATTTTAAAGATGGTTCTTAAATGCTTCAACCTCCCTTCTAGCCCACCACTCAATAGAGGTAGTGGAAAAGAAAGGATACTGGGGAAGAGTTTAGAAAGAGTTCTTTGGAGCATATCCTATCTGCATTGTCAGGAAATCAGAAGTTGAGTTCACAGGAGATAGCAGAGGCAGCTCCATCTACTTACTTGGAAACACTTCAAGGATATACCATCAGTTCAGTTCAGTAAAGCCAGGATAGCAGACACGAATCAGTAGCAGTAGCATTACCTAGCAGAGACAGCCAGGCCTCAGCCTCAGCCTCAGCTTCAGCCTCAGCCTCAGCCTCAGCCTCAGCCTCAGCCTCAGCCTCAGCCTCAGCCTCAGCCTCAGCCTCAGCCTCAGCCTCAGCCTCAGCACGAATCAGCAAGAGGGACCAAGAGGGATGCCAGGAGAAGTTTTTGACGGTGCCTCTCTCAGCAAAGTGAAGATCAGCAGAGACCAAAATGTATTGCACAGGTAGTTCTATAAGCAAGCCTACCCCAGCTCTCTGTCACTGTCCATCAAGTCCTTTGTATACTCCCTTCAAACATCATGTGTCCTCCACAAGTCTTGCCTCAGCATGTGCCTTACCTCAGCTCTTGAGTCTGTTTCAGCTGACATCACTCTGGCTGAGTCTGCTGAAGCAACAGGAAGCCACAGCATACCACCAGAAGATTTTTTTTTTCATGTGTTTCTCTCTGTGGAGCCCCAACAAAAGGAGCTCAGCTATGAAATGTAAGGCCAACCAATACATGCACCTACCTAGTGAAGAATCTTTCATTATGCATTGTTTCACGTGTTTACTTTAGTGGAACATCCTCTCTCCTATGTCTGCCTCAGTGAAATGGTGCTTCATGAGCCCGTCTTAGCCTTTCACCTGTGTCTGCTTCAGGAAAACTCTTTCATGTGTTTGCCATAGCAAAACGCAATCCAACACAATGGACTCTCCAAAGAACCTTTACATTTCCACTTCATTTCTCCTTGCCTTTGACTGTATGAGGGTCCTATAGAAGTCAGAACCGCCTTCAAGGAGCTAGGCATCAACCTGCCTCAAAGCACCAGGAAGATCCAGACATATAGGGCGGTAGTAATCCCTGTCACTCCCTCTTGTCAGCACTGCATCTTAGCAGAAGAGCGATGGGTGATGGGCATGTATCCCATGGCAACCATTATCACTGCTGTCCTCTATTACTCAAAGAAGCAGTCATCCTTCCTTTGGTTGACTAGCAAACAAAAACACAGGAAAAAAATAGTGAAACTTAGTTCAACTGAATGTTTCCCATCATTTTCAAAACACCATATACTCAAATACTATGGTAGAAATTTTCTTGGGGTATATGGCTATGTTTCCCAGGCTGGGCCTGAACTTGTTATCTTTGTACATAGTCTAGTCTCTGAGTTACTGTTAACAAGACTTTTAGCTAAAAAGACAGAAAACCAAATGACAAGTATCTTCAATAGAGAATCTAGGCTGAGTGAGGAACTCCTGTAAATCAAAACACAAATTATATTACCATACCAGATTACAATCACAGCATTCCAACCTCTAATTCCCTTTATTGATCCTAACTAAAATGATACTGCATGCTTATTTTCCACATATTATTTTAAAGATTTTTCCCCCTCATCGTTGTAGGTGATTTATGTGAATCCTGTGGCTAAAATTTCAGACCTTGGTTTCTGCCTCTTTTGTTCCTATAAGGTATTCCTAAATAAATACTTCTTCATTTTAAAAACTAGGAATAAATTTAACTATATATCATTTCTGACACTTTTCTAAATATACTACTTTATAAAACATTATGTTAATACTTAAAAGATAAATTAGTCTAGTCATGACATACAGTCTGGTGATAGAACATGGTGGTACAGCCTTTATGTGGCATGTGCAAGGCCTTGGGTTCAATCCTCAGAACTATAATAAAATGGAAACAAACAAACAAGCAAAGAAACAAGAAACAAAGAAAGGCTGTTGTTCTTAAATTATTATTTATGATTTTCATTTCCATTTTAAATGATAAATTACGCTACTAGTATCTTTATAAACAACATTAATGTAAAAGAAGATATTAGAAAAGGTTAAACTTTTTAAAACATTTGTGTATTTGTTAGGTAATCATGAATGATACTGAGTTACTAATTTTTCACTTATAAATAGCTACTTGCATGTTCCATGTTTTTCTCATTTTTATTTCTCTCCAACTGCAAGAGAATTCAGTATCTTCTCTTGAGTGATTTTTCATGTTACGGACATTGCCAATAGTGGAAAGTGAGGAGCTATATGAGTTCTTCTTTCCTAGGGTTGGGTTCTAGATCTCTCAACCCTGTGGGCAGGTAAAGCAAGGAGGAGAAAAATTCAGATCTAGGCAACACGGTAACATCAGGAGGAAGAGATATGCCCTGGAGTTCATAGTCTTGGCATGCAGACATGAGTGATGAGTTAGAGGAAATGTTTTCAGTTGAACTAGACGTACAGGGTGGCCGGGCGGTGGTGGCACATGCCTTTAATCCCAGCACTTGGGAGGCAGAGGCAGGTAGATTTCTGAGTTCGAGGGCCAGCTTGGTCTACAGATCATTCTGTAGGACAGCCCGGGCTACACAGAGAAACCCTGTCTCAAAAAACCAAACCGAGGCAGACTTACAGGGTGGTTTTAAGTGGGTGCCTTTTGGTGAAGGGCAGTCTATAAGGCAAAAAATAAGAACATACTGGAAAGAAGCTGTAAACAGACAAACAAACCCAGTGCAGATAGGTATGTGAGGAGAGAAAGGAGAACAGGGACTTTTAAGGCAGGCAGAGCCATGCTTGTATGCCCTGTATCCCAAACCAATAGGAAGCCATTGAAGATGGCTAAGTATGAGGGGTCATGATCTGTTGGGAACCATGAGAGCCCTGAGATAAATATCCTGCCCCAGCTAATTGAGAACCCAGAGATTAACATCCTACCTGACAATCACAAGGATCCGGCTTGGCCCTGGGAAAAGAACATTCACGGAAATCTACCCCCTCCCCACCTGTCATCCACCCGCTCCTCACCTGTCACACCAGAGCTCAACCCCAGAAGATTTTGTAACCCTCCATCTCCCTCCTTCCTCTTCCCCTCCCCTCCAAGATTTTTGCTTTAAATATGCTCGGCTGCACTAAGTAAACGGCTCTTTACAAGCAATGCTTCCTTGAGTCCTGTCGTCTCTCTCGCCCATTCTTTATTCACAGGTTGTGACCCTCCTCGTTCCCCCGAATAACGTGACTTGCAGGCCAGGTCAGTGATCAAGCTAACTGTCTTAGAAAAATCAGTGGAGATGCCTACACAAAACAACATGAAAAAAAAATGGTGCCAGAAGGGCAAGTTCACAGGCAGAGGTTGATTAGATATTCACAAGACATTACTGGTGGCCTTAAAAGGAAATAAACAGATCAGGAGTCTCTAAGATGGGTAAATTTTTCAAGCATTCATGTAGTAACAAGATGTCAAAACAATGGCTTCCCACATTATCTTAAGCAAGTGATTGGAGTAGTTAGGAACAAATAAGGAGTGATAACTTTTGCACATAAGATCCCCCAAGTTGGGTTTTATTACAGCTGTTTCAGAAGTGAGCTCAGAGACACAAAACACCAGTATGAGGTGAAAAAAATGTAAATGATGCTGTCTATGGGATCATATCTGCTACTCACTCAGACCTACACTGGTGGCAGATGTGGTGAAATGCCCTCCAGATACCCATCAAGATAGATGAATCTATTTTCTCAGCTGCTGAAAGTGATGTCAGCTGACAGGCCCTTCTGGACTATGATGTGATTCTTGGGCTGTGGGGGGTGGGGAGGGGAGTCCATGCTTATTGGTATCATTATCATCTGAGAAATGATTGAAAAAGCAAGTTCACAGAGTAACTGGGACCAGCGAGGCCAGGCACACAGGAACTCCACCAGCCCAGTGGCTCAGGTTCCTTCCAGTCTGTCTGGGTTGGTGTCCTGAGCAGACCTTGGGCACAAGCTCTGCAGCCAGTCGCACAACACCCAGAGGAAGCTCCACTCCCAAGGGCTCTGGCAGACCTAGGATCAGAGGTGAGGAAGAACCAACATCTGTCCCAGCACTGGGAATAACTGGGACCAGCGGGACTAGGCACACAGGAACTCCGCCAGCCCAGTGACTCGGGTTCCTTCCAGTCTGTCTGGGTTGGTGTCCTGAGTAGATCTTGGGCACAAGCTCCGCAGCCAGACCCACAACACTCAAAGGAAGCTCCACTCCCAGGTGATCTAACAAGCCCAGGATCACAGGATCTCAGAATCACAGGATCACAGAGACAGCTTGATTCTGAGGTATTCTAACAAAACCAGAATCACAGGAAGGACCGGCTCCAGTAAGATTTAGCAAGGGCAGGTAGCACTAGTGATAACCAAGGGGCAAGCATAAGAAAATAAACAACACAAACCAAGGTCACTTGGCATCATCAGAACCCAATTCTCCCACCATAGCAAGTCCTGGACACACCATTACACTGGAAAAGCAAGATTCAGATATAAAATCACACCTTATGGTGATGATAGCAGACTTTAGGGAAGACATAAACAGCACCCACAAAGAAATACAAGAGAACACAGAGGAAACACAAAAATCCCTTAAAGAACTACAAGAAAACACAATAATCAAACAGGTGAAAGAAATGAGCAAAACCATCCAGAATCTAAAAATGGAAATAGAAACAATAAAGAAAACAGAAAGAGAGGCAACCCTGGCCATGCAAAACGTAGGAAAGAAATCAGGAGTCATAGATGCAAGCATTACCAACAGAATACAAAAGATAGAAGAGAGAATCTCAGAGGCAGAAGACACCATAGAAAATATTGACACAACAGTCAAAGAAAATGCAAAAAACAAAAAGATCCTAACCCAAAACATCCAGGAAATCCAGGATGCAATGAGAAGACCAAACCTAAGGATAATAGGTATAGAAGAGAGTGAAGACTCCCAAGGTAATGGGCCAGCAAATATCTTCAACAAAATTATAGAAGAAAACTTCCCTAACCTTAAGAAAGAGATGCCCATGAACATACAAGTAGCCTACAGAACTCCAAATAGACTGGAGCAGAAGAGAAATTCCTCCCAATACAAATAATAAAAACACCAAATGCACTAAACAAAGAAAGAATTTTAAAAACAGTAAGGAAAAAAGGTTAAGTAACATATAAAGGCAGGTTTATCAGAATTACACCAGACTTCTCACCAGAGACTATGAAAGCTAGAAGATCCTGGGGAAATGTCAAACAGACCCTACAAGAGCACAAATGCCAGCCCAGGCTACTATACCCAGCAAAACTCTCAATTACCATAGATGGAGAAAGCAAGATATTCCATGACAAAACAAAACTTACACAATATCTTTCCACAAATCCAGCCTTACAAAGGATAATGGATGGAAAACATCAACATAAGGAGCAAAACTACACCCTAGAAGAAGCAAGAAGG
>NW_022196898.1:58276632-58293648 GCF_008632895.1 Mastomys coucha | reverse complement strand
AAAATTTATATTGAGAAAAATGTATTTTCACTATTGCTGTAGACGAGCACCTACATAAGACTGTTAAAGTGATTGTTGTTTTATATCAAACAACTTTTATAATACTTATTTTTATAAGATTTTTTAAATTTTATGGAATATGACAAAAGATATTGTAGGTATTAAAGGGGGATCTGGGAGGAGTGGGGGTACAAAAGGGAAACAAGAATGTGATTTAATTCTATTTACTTAAAATATGTTTTTAATTGTTAACAAATTCTGATAAATTGAAATCATGTAACTTTTCTCATCATAATGCAATAAAAGTTAAAAAAAAAAAAAAAGAAAGAAAAAGCAAGTTCACTGTCCCCATCATAGCTCAGTCAGAAATTCTGGCAAGAGGACCTAGGTGTTTTTTGTTTGTTTGTTTGTTTGTTTTTTGGTTTTTTTTTTTGAGACAGTCTTTCTCTGTGTAGCCTTAGGTGTCCTGGAACTCAGAAATCTGCCTGCCTCTGCCTCCCTAGTGCTAGTATTAAAGGCGTGTGCCGCCATCACCACCCGGTTTGTTTTTGTTTTTGTTTTTGTTTTTATTAAGTGCTTCTGAAGGTCAGGTGTGATACCTGCTTAGTTTGAGAACCAGTGGCCTCAACTAGTACTAACTACCTTGACCAAAAAGCCTTTTTTCCTCATCCTTTTACCTAACCTGTAAGAACCTGAAAGCAGTTTGAGCAGGGCTTGTGAGTCAGCCAAGGCATTTTTTTTATTAGATATTTTTTTTATTTACATGTCATATGATTTCTCCTTTCCCAGTTTCCCCTCCAAAAAACAAACAACAAGAACAAACCTCTGTTGCCTCCCCCCTCCCCATGCATGCTACCCCACCCTTTCCCACTTATTGGCCCTGGCATTCCCCTGCACTGGGGCACAGAACCTTCACAGGGCCAAGGACCTCTCCTCCTATTGATGACTGACTTGGCCATCCTCTACTATACACATGCTGTCAGAACAATCAGTCCCACCATGTGTACTCCTTGGTTGGTGGTTGAGTCCCTGAGAGCTCTGAGGGTGCTAGTTAGTTCATATTTTTGTTTGTCCTAAGGGGGTGCAAACCCTTCAGCTCCTTTGGTCCTTTCTCTAACTCTTTCATTGGGGACCCTGTACTCAGTTCAATGGATGGCTGTGAGCCTCTACATCTGTGTTAGTCAGGTACTGTCCGAGTCTCTCAGGAGATAGGAGAACCAAATAACCATATTAAAAATGGAGTACAGAGCTAAGCAAAGAATTCTCAACTGATGAATTCCGAATGGCTGAGAGGCACCTAAAGAAATGTTCAACATCCTTAGTCATCAGGGAAATGCAAATCAAAACAACTCTGAGATTCCATCTCACACCAGTCAGATTGGCTAGGATAAAAAACTCAGGTGACAGCAGATGCTGGAGAGGTTGTAGAGAAAGAGGAACACTCCTTCATTGCTGGTGGGATTGCAAGCTGGTACAACCATTCTGGAAATCAGTTTGGCGGTTTCTCTGGAAATTGGACATAGTTCTACCAGAGGACCCAGCTATACCACTCCTGGCATATACCCAGAAGATGCTCCAACATGTAATAAGGACACATTCTCCACCATGTTCATAGCAGCCTTATTTATAATAGCCAGAAACTGGAAACAACCCAGATGTCCCTCAACAGAGGAGTGAATACAGAAATTGTAGTACATCTACACAATGGAGTGCTACTCAGCTATTAAAAACAATGAATTTATAAAATTCTTAGGGAAATGGGTGGATCAGCCAAGGCATTTTGAAGATTGTACGACAGACTAACTGCTGTACTTTCCCTCCTTTTTATAGGTATCTTCCCTGAGAACTAAGCTCCGCCTCAGGTTTATTGCCTCAGGTAACATAGATATTGATAAGAAAATAACTCAGATCTGTGCTGGAAAGGGGTGTGGCTAGGGCTGTAGGAGAGAGCTTTGAGAGTGAAGTTTCAGAGTTAAGGTATGAGGAAAACGGCTGAACTAGGCCAAGAACAGGAAAAGTGTGGACTGAGATGTCAGATGCTAAAGGGAGCACTGGAGGTTGATCACCCATCGGTGTCTGGGCAATGTCAACCCATCACTGGGGATATGCAGGCTCATGAAAAGGGTAGTAGTGAAATTGTTCCGTTCACTGGTAGTAAATGGGATTGATGTCCCCGTGAGGAGAGATGTACTAGAGGGTATAACATAGCAGATGTCTGAGGAATAGGGGTAACTTAAAGGAAAATGGAATTATTCTGGTAACTGATGGGGAAAGCTGATGCTTCTGAAGAAGTAGTAAAAGGTTTAGAGTAGTTCATCAGCAACTCTGCGACAAATATCAAAGCCCAGTGTCCACTTTGACAATATAAATAGACTCATATACCTTAAAACATGATGTCAAAAACAAATGCTAAGAACATTTAGCATTTTTAAGTGCTAGACCTTCAAAGAAAGATGACTTTTTAAGATTTATTTTTATTTGTGTATGCATGTGTGTATGCATTTGATGAGCACACTATGCCAGAAACAAAGATGAATGTTTCTATCTTTCTACAATTTTATAATTTTTTAATGATTAATTAACTAGATTTAGAATTTTAATGATAGCAATTTTCATATAAAAACCATCTATTTTCATTGAGGTGGTATGACATTAATTACTAATACGAAGTACCACATCGTATGTCACACAGCAAACAGTAAATATATTTCTATATACACCTTTATGCACATAGGCATATGATATGTGGGTTACAACATGTTAGGCAGCGGCAACAGAGTTCGAGAGGCTTCAGAAGTGGACAGAGAACTGTAGTCTGTATCAGTAAGATAACAAACCAGTCCAGTGCCAGGAAGGAGCTGTTGCTGATATCAGGATTCTAGTGAAACTGTGAGGTCAGCTGTGAGGTAATCTCAAGCAGGAAACAGAGGGCCATGTCCATGTACAGATGTGCAAACAGGTAGCTAGAAATGTATTTAACTAGACTTGTCAACCGTAGTGGACAGAGACAAGTTGAGTCCTCAGTCCTTGGCATGCACACCAGTTCCTCTCTGGATTAGAAGTCCTCAGATCATCCCCAACCCTGGCCATAGGTAGGTCCTCAGCTCCCTAAGTGGAGTGGTTGATGTGGGGATTTTTAAGGGTTCATCTATTTGTGGGACCCAGGAAAGGGTGTTCCATCCTGCCCTTGGTCTGGTGTGATGTAAACTCCCTGATATCAGTGTTAAGAATCAAATTTGGGTCCTCTGGTAGAAGACCACTCCTAATTACCAAAGCCTCAATCCAGTCTCAAAGGTTGAATTCTTGACTCAATAAAATCTACTAGGCTGGGGCTGCCAAAATTGATGGAGTAGGAGTCACAAATATCCCTGATAGACAGACTGACAGGGAAAAGAGGCAGTAGGCAGACTAATGTGCTTGTCATTTAAATATGTAAGATGGGTGACTTCCTTATTCTTCTACCTCTCTAATATCTTAAGACCTGGGCTTTTCAGGTAGCTGGTTTTAGACTTTCAAGTTTCCCACTAGAAGCCTGCTGTGGTAGTGTGTCCACTTGACTTCCCTGCCTTTGTCTTGATTAACCAGTATTCTTCAGTAGGCCAAGGAGGCATACAGCTTTGAAGACAAAAAGGAACTAATTCATCCTTTTACCAGGCATTTCCAAAATCTGCTCCTCTCAGCTGACTCCTTACCACTGGGTCTCTTCCTCATCTGGAAGGTCTGTCTT
Organism: Mastomys coucha; assembly: GCF_008632895.1. Lineage (NCBI taxonomy): Eukaryota > Metazoa > Chordata > Mammalia > Rodentia > Muridae > Mastomys > Mastomys coucha. The sequence continues at coordinate 58,289,921 of NW_022196898.1, read as the reverse complement.
GTTCTCTATCTGTCTGTCTGTCTGTCTGTCTATCTATCTATCTATCTATCTATCTATCTATCTATCTATCTATCTATCTATCTATCTAACCACCTACCTATCTATCTACCCATCTACCCATCTACCCATCTGCCCATCTACCCATCTATCTATCTATCTATCTATCTATCTATCTATCTATCTATCTATCTATCTATCTATCTATCTATCTTACTTCCTACAAATTTTCTCTCCCCCTCCCTCCTTTCCTCCCCCCGTCTCTCTTTCTGTGTGTGTGTGTGTGTGTGCGTGTGTGTGTGTGTGTGTGTGTGTGTGTGTGTGTATACTTTCACTTTCACCAAAATTGAGTTGAAATCTTGCTTTTCCTGCCTTTTTGACTTTGCATTGCCCAAGAAAAAGAATCTGTTCTTATAATCCTAGATGACATCATCCTAATGGCAACAACAAGCAAGGCACAATTTTGAGATAAAAATGAACATTCATTCACCCCAGATGATTGATGCCTATGAATGACAAACCAGAGCATAATTTCAAAAATGTCCAACTCTGTCGGGCATGGTGACACACCTTTAATCCCAGCACTTGGGAGGCAGAGGCAGGCGGATTTTTGAGTTCGAGGCCAGCCTGGTCTACAGAGTGAGCTCCAGGACAGCCAGGGCTATACAGAGAAACCCTGTCTCAAAAAAAAAATGTCCAGCTCTGTTAGACTCAAACTTATTATACTTTTACTTCTTTCTTCCTTCCTTTCTTCCTTTCTTTCTTCCTTCCTTTTTTTCTTTCTTTCTTTCTTTCTTCCTTTCTTTCTTCCTTTCCTTCTTTCTGTCCTTCCCTCTTTCCTTCCTTCCTTCTCCCCCTCCCTCCCTCCCCTCCTTTCTCTCTCTTTCTTTCTCTCTTTCTCTCTCTTTCCTTCCTTCCTTCTCTCTCTTTCTTTCTCTTTCTCATTCTATCTTCTTCCTTCCTTTTATCTCTCTTTTTCTTTCTTTCTTTTTCTCTCTCTTTCCTTCCTTCCTTCCTTGCTTCTTTCTTTCTTTCTTTCTTTCTTTCTTTCTTTCTTTCTTTCTTTCTTTCTTTCTCTCTCTCTCTTTCTTTCTTCCTTTCTTTCTGTTTTCTTCTGTTTGTTTTTTGAGACAGGGTTTCTCAGTGTAACCCTGGCTGTCCTGAAACTCATTCTGTAGACTAAGCTGTCCTTGAACTCACAGAAGTCCACTTGCCTCTGCCTCCCAAGTGGAGTGCTCAAATTAAAGGTATGCACCACATACCTAGCCCTCCACTTTAGAAAGAGGAATGGCCCACACTACATCAGAATAATATCAGAACAGCCATGGCAGAAAATAGTAAAAGTGCTCAATTAGGGGCAGATAGGAGGTAATACATTATATAAAACCTAATGTCTTCCTATCATCTGAGACATTCCATTTACACAAGCAACCAGAACAGATTTATGACAAGGCCGTTGGCATCATGTGTAAGCTCACTGGATAGATTTCTCCAAGACAGGGCTGACAGTCACAAAATGCTGACCTCAACAAGAGACAAGATCTTAAAATGGGAAATGCAAAGTATTTGGATTTTCTAGGCTGAATATTGACAACTGTTCTTACTCTGATGATTGCCATTTTTACTATATAGATATTTGGTTCATTAAATTAACTATTATATTGATGTTATCAAGTATATCCAAACTGTTGCCTGCCACATGTACCAGAGAATTAACCAACACATAAGTCATCATGATTTTTCTTTGCAAGTTTTTGAATTTTTTTTGTTTGTGGAGGAATTGAGGGTTTTACTTTTTGAGTTTTGTTTGCTTGTTTGTTTTAATTCCATTGCATGGTTCTCAAGTGTGAACTTTGTAGATAATGATGTCATGTTGTACTGTCTGAAGACTGAGCATACCTGATTAATGAGCAACTGCATATCCAATTGGCAATGTCCCAGTCTCCCATAACTCAAGGTACAGCATCAAATAGGAGCCTGTTGTGCTGCTTCTGATCAATAAAGTTGGGTCGTACTGGTTGTTTAACTTCTTTGATATTTTGAAACACCTTAATATATTAAGCCCATTGAAAACATGTAAAAAACAGGCAACCTGTGGTGGTGTGTGCCTTTAGTCCCACCATTCAGCCGATAGAGGCAGACAAATGTCTGTGAATTTCAGACCGGCTAGGTATGCATAGTGAAACTGTGACTCAAAAATAACAAACAAACAAACAGTATAAGAGAAAAGAAAAAGAAAATTACACCTAATTATCAATTCTTACAACATGTAACACATATTGATGTATATTGGCTTTAAGTCCACACTAATGTTTCTTTTGCCGTGTGATACTTTACGTGTTTTGTGAGTGATATTTACTTGAAAGGACAGCATGGAGGTAACACTGTTAAGTTAGAAGGAGGACAACAGGTGAAATGAAGGACTTAGATGCTGTTTTCCTGGTTACAATTCATACTGGGTGAATTCATACTGACTACATAAACAATATACAGTTATATGCCTTGCTTATATTAATTCATTCATAGCCCCAAACTTTTGCATATTTAAGAGCTTTCCATTTATATTCAAGAATCCCTTTGAGTCTAAAACACATGTTTTCTATAAAACATGTATTTTAATCCCTTCATTTGCTGACCTAATATTGAAAATCTCTGTAGACAATAAAAATACTTTTTTAATAATTCCTCCAACTCAAACAGACCCCAGCCAAATATTCCCGGAAGTGTGAAACAAAAAAGGCAGTAGATAGAAATGAATCAACGATGCTGCCTGACATCTTAGCTTAATTTGTTTTTCAGTTGCTCAAATATTAATAACTCAAGTTCTTATCTTTTTAAACATGTGAAATCTTCTTAAGCTTCTAAAAACAAAAGAAACCAAACAGAGATTTAGCCACACATTATAAGGCTCAATCCCAGCATGGCAAGAGAAGAAACAAGGCTGTTACGTGATGTACAACTGTCACTTCTGTGCACTCAACAAAACTATGTGATCACATGTCACAAGGACTCTTCAGTTGGGAGATTTTGAACCACGTACATGCTGCTTTGATTTTTTTTTAACCAGCTATTCAAATATTAACAGAAATCATTCACTGAGCAGAGCAGAACAGTGGTTCTCAAAGGTTTGACTACACAGAATATAGAAAAATAGAACCTAGTTAAAAGCTGGGACAGTTAGATCATCATGGGAGAATTTTCAAAGGCTAACACCAAACATCAAATCTTTAATTAGAAAGCAATTCCTTTGTTGTTGTTGTTTTTTCAAAGTATAAAATATGATGTCAAATCTTTAATTAGAAAGCAATTCTTTTTCGTTGTTATTTTTCAAAGTATAAAATATGGAGCAAGAAATCATCCAAACGTGGCCACTGAAACTTGGGTGAGTGTGCTGCTCTTGTTAAAAAAAAAACTGTAGAATGCTTTTCCTACTAGAAGCTAGGATGGTAGTTTATGTCAACTAGAAATATTTTCCTCGCTGGAATCAACATGGGACTCATTTTAATTTGTACAAAGGGAACTTTAAAAGTAAGCACCCAATAAACATGGCAGGAAAGAGGATACACCAAATGTTGACTATATTCCTGGTGCTTAATAAGTAAGTAGATATCCATTATTATTATTTTATCAAATATTGTTAAATCACATATTCTTATTTTGTCAGATGAAGAGCTGTAACCCTTCTATAGCGTAGCTTTACTACTTTGTAGGCAAGATAGGCTTTTGTGGACTTGGAACTTAACTGACTTTTATAAAACAAAAGCTTTAGAAAACCACATTTCCTGTCTCAAGTCACCAGTTTATAGCTGTAGGGGCAAACGTACACGTTTAGAAGGGACTGTCTGAATCAGGTAGTGTGTGGTGCAAACCAAGGAGTCAATTATAGCTGTGATTGTCTTTATTAGGATACTCTTTGGAACGTGGCTCAGGTAACTTAGTGTCCTCATTTCTTTCCTTTCTTCACCAATTAGATAAACTAAGGGGCAAAAGGTTAAGAGGTCAGTCCGACTGGGGAGACAGTTGCCAGGGTATTCCTTTCCTTACAGGCCATGTTGAAGATCCTGTTTTCACATTCAGAGGAAGACAGAACCCCAAAGGCTGTTAAGTAAAATTTCATCTACAGTTAGATATGCCTGTTAGAGCATCCTCCCTGTCATAATGGGAGGAGCTTGGACAAAAAAAGGTATGTGAAGAGAACTGAAGATTATTTCAGTGGTTGGATGAAAAATATAACTACCTGTGGTTGTTGTGGTGGCAAAAATATTGGGAGCTGGGTGCAAATCATGGCTTTTTCTTTCAGAAGACAACTGAAATCTAGGCTGCCATTGTAGCATCTCCTATTCCATTTCCACATTTATAACAGGGACAAATTACTATTATCCCTTGTAGTAGCTATGAAGTAAGCTATATGGACCCTTGTCCATATAAGGCCATACTCAAATTGTCTCAACTCAGCCTTTCTCTGTGTGGGCTTCCAGGATATTTAAGCATGGAGATATTAATAAAAGGCTTAGAACTACACAGCATAGTATAAAGTCTCACTCAGTATTACTAGTGGAGGCGGTTGTTAAGAGGAGCTTAAATCTCTGTTTTATAATTATTTGGTTTCATCATTTTAAAAAAATAAGAGCAGTAATTTTAGAAGGCCAGCACCAGTGTGAGTGCCTACCTACATAGAAAAACTGTCTGAGCGAGTGGTATGTGGAAATCTTCCATAGCACATGCAGGAACGATAGATTAGCAAGAGGAAACGTTGCTGACTTTTTTTAACCTTCTCATTGGCTCATATGCCTTTAAGTGTTTCCTCCTCCACCCCTGCCATCAGCAATTAAAAGATGTGCAATTAAATCAAAACTTGGGGAGAAAACTAGAAAGAATTCAAATTAGTTGCCAATAAATCAAGTCAACCCAGAAACGATTTTATACTGCCAATGCCCTTGCATGAAGAATATACCCAAAACATGCTTGTGGAGTTTATTTGCTGTAGTACTTGGAAGGGAGGTAGGGGCTCCACTGTCCCACTTGTAGGGATAGCTGAGTCATATATTCTTGCCTGGAATTCACAACATGGGAGAGGCTAGCTGGAAACGTTATGTGCATGACAAATGTAAGTTGTGCCATAGAAGTCCAGTTGGCAATAAACTATAGAACCAAAATGTGGGTTTTTGCATTTGAAAAAAAGAAAATCATGTCTATAAAATGAGTTAACCAGAATACAACATAAATACTACTTTTAAAGAAACTGCAGGGAAACAGACCAAGTTATATTTTCACAGAACATCTGCCCAAAAGCTGGAACCTATGCACCTCTGTCACCTTACCTAAAAGCCCATTCCTTCAGGAACCCATCCATATAGATAACTGAGTCACCGAGAACACGTCCTCTGTATATTATTTAGATGTTTAATTCCCAGCCTCTTCTAACATCGTTATATTGGCAACTAAAGCAAAATGAAAATTCTAACATGCTTTATAAATGCCTAGACCTGGTGATAAAAAAAAAAGAAAGAAAAATAAAGCATGGAGCTTCTTCTTATTGTTCAGATTCATACACAAAGCACCAAATAGAAATAATAAGTCTCCACCCTATATAACATTTCTCGGGGTTCCAGAAAGGGGCTTTTCAATTATGACCAAGGCAACTGTGTCTGCTAACTAAAAAGTTGATCTGGGTACTTGAAGGCTACTCTAGTTCTGCCTCAGCACAATCCCATAAACTCTGTCTGAATTGACTTGCTTTTCTTCCAAAGTGGAAACATGTGGCCAGTTAGGGAACCAAAGAAAGCAAAGATCTTTCTTCCTCCCTATTAGTGTGAGACTCACGTCTCTGAACTTCAAATGTGTGTTACGCATGAAGGACAGTGAGTGTTAGATATTGCTGTGTTGATTGTCTAGCCATCCCAGGAACACTAAAACTGTTAGGTTAATAATCTTTTGTTCTCAAGCCCCCTTCAGTGCCAGAACCTTCGTGACTGTCTCCTGTGGTGCTCAGTTATGTTTGTTGAATCTCTCTCTTCTCTCAACACAGTGTGCATTTTCAATTGTTTCATCTGTATTCTGTTATATAATAAGAATTAAAAAAAATAATTCACCGATGAGTATTTAGTGTTAAGCAGCCATTTACATTTACGGTTAAAAAAAATAATAGCAATGCTTATAGAAAATGATAAGCACCCAGTTCCTTACGCCCTAGCCCAAATTGTATACATATTTACTCTTTGGGTATCCTTGACTTTTCAGAGAACCTATGATGATGAGTCAACAATAACGTGAACATTTGTTTTTGAGAATGACTTATGAAGCCTTTAAAAAGCTTAGGGAGATTTATATCTGGATACTTAGAGAGGTGGAATTATAGGATTTAAGGTTGTGAGGAGCCTTAGAGCACAACCATCCTACAAAACTTTGCAGAAAAAAAGAAAGAGACTCCTTTAGTTCAAAAGGGTAACATCCTTCAAACCATAAGGGCGGAGCTTTGCAGACAGATGGGGCCAGATGCAGTGAGGTGTCACGTCATCATTCAGCACAACAGAAGGCAGGACAGGGCAGGGCAAGTGACAGTGCAGGAGAGCCTTCTTTTGATAAATATGAAGCAGTAAGTTTGGTATTGCATAATGTCACCCATAATGTCACCATGTCTGGTAGTGACAAGTTACATAGGGAGCTCTCAGTGTAGACCATTTGCCCTCTTTTCCTTGTCTGTAGCTCTAATCAAGAATGGAAAGATCATAGAGGCTTTTGATGCCCACTTAATCAGTATCTGAGTGGGCTGGGCTGTGACTTTTCTAACCCAAAGAGCCTACCATCACTCTGCATTTTTGCTGTTGTTGTTTTGTGTGGGTCTCTCTCTCTCTCTCTCTCTCTCTCTCTCTCTCTTTATCTCTATCAGAGAGAGATGATATATATAATGATGATATATATAATATGTCTATATATATTATATTGAGAGAGATGTGATATATATATTATACTTATATATAATATATATTTATATATAATATATTATATATATATACAGAGAGAGAGAGAGAGAGAGAGAGAGAGAGAGAGAGAGAGAGAGAGAGAGAGAGAGAGAGAATCTGGAGTTCACTGTGTATGTAGACCAAGGTGGTGTGGAACATATAGCAATTCTATTGCCTCTGCCCACCATGGCCCAGCATTGCAGACTTGCGGAATTGCCAGGATATTGGCTAACTCAAAAGCATCCTTTTCACAGGAGCCCAAGCAGACAAGAAGGTTTCTTCCAAATTCAACTGAAAGATGACTGGGTAGAGAGAAGGAACAGACAGCAGAAGATAGCCCTCTGCTAGGATGGGAGCCTCTGAATGCTGAGGCAGTCCTTTTGTCCATCAGGAATCCTATTGTTCAGTTGACTCTGGGTATCTGTGTAATTGGGCTATAGATACGCCTTTGAACACCAAAATTTTCAGATGGGAAAGTTCCTTATATAAAAAAGTATAGTAATTATTTAAAGCCCTTTAAGCACCATTTCATATATTTTATATTATGTTTAAATTTCTTGTAATTGTTAAAAAAAGTATGTAAATAATTATCAAAATGTGTCGATCAGTTGATAAGCACCATTTCATATACTTTATATTATGTTTGAATTCCTTGTAATTGTTAATACAATATAAAAAGTATGTAAATAATTATCATAATGTGTCGATCAGTTGATAATAATAGCAAAACAGCTCAGATACTCAGTGCAGAGGCATGTTTTCCTTAAATATGTCTTTCTGTGTAATTGGCTGACTCCATAGAGGGTCAACTAAGTATAACTCAACTCAGTCAGCAAGGCCAGAAATATCCTCAGTTTCAACAATTGCTAACTATTCATGAGAGAGCGAGCAAGAGAGAGAGGGAGAGAGGGAGAGAGGGAGAGAGAGAGAGAGAGGGGGGAGGGAGAGAGAGAGAGAGAGAGAGAGAGAGAGAGAGAGAGAGAGGGAGGGAGAGAGTCAAATTTTTCATGCACTTGTGGTTTTACATCAAAATAATCTAGAAACAATTAGCAGTCAACATTTATTGAGTGCCTACCAGGAATGTGCCTACCAAGAACTGTGACTTGTGAACTAGATGTCATTACCCCAATTCACAGATATGGGCCGAGGAGAGCCAAAGATATAAACCAAAAGAATTAGGGTAGTGTCAGTGGCAAGTGGCCAAAGATGGACATATTTCATTTTGGAGCTTACGCTTTAGCTGGCTTTTCTGCACTCGCAGCTCCCAAGAATGCTCTCCTTAACATATGCTGGAGAAATCTGTTCAAATGAAGCTCTTAGTAAGAGAAAGTAGGTTATTAGAAATCTGGTCATTGGCAGTGGACACTATGGAAAAATATGCTGTCATAACTGTTCATGTGTAATTCTGTATTTGTATGCACACCAGTGCATGTGTGAAGGTCATCATGTATTGCTCATGGAAGTCAGAGATTAACCTTCTGTATTTTGACTTAGGGATAACCCATATTATTTCTTTATTTTGCCCTGGAGCTGGAAAAGGAGTCTAGGCTGACTGGGCAGCAGATTCCAGGAACTCAGTTGTCTCTGCCTCTCCAGCATTTGGATGCAAGTCCTAGGTCACCGTTTGTGGCTTTTCCCCCCAGGAGATCAACTGAACTTAGGTCCTCACGCTTGAATCACAAGCATTTAACTGACTAAACTATCACTTTAAGCAGTTTTTAAAATTCAGAGACTTGAATTAGGTCACTACAAAAAGCTATTATTAGTTTTTCCTTTCATTATCATATAACTTTATTAAAGAATAAGAACTAGATAAAAGGAAATTAATTAAAGAGAATATGGAGAGTAAAAACAATACATTGTACTGCAATGTGTATTAGGAAGTCCAAACACCAAAATAAATCCAGAATTTTGAGTGTAAAATTTTTTTATTTTCTTCATATGTTTATGATATATGTGTATGCATGCTCACATGGGTGAGCACACATTTGTGTGCAGCTCTGCTTCTTTTTTTGTGACCGGATGAGTGAAGGCTCAAGGTTGACTTTGGAGTCTGCTTGTTCTGGACTAAATGGAGGCAGCATCTTTCTCTTAAAATCAGGACTCACTGTTTCCTCTAGTCTGGCCATCCAGCTTGCTCTAAGGACCACCTGCCTCTGTCTTCTGAGCACTCAGTTACAAGTTTAAGTCTCCTCCCAGCATTTGTGTAAAGGCATCCATACTCCAGAACTCAAACACACTAACCGCTGGATCATCTCCTAGGTCCCAAATTACTACTACTACTACTACTACTACTACTACTACTACTACTACTACTACTACTATTACTACTACTACTACTATTACTATCACTACTAATTACTACTACTATTTACTATCAGTAATGGAGACATGATGTGGCATAATTCACATGGGTGGTGATGAATCTGGTTGATTCATTCAAACTTGGGAGTGATGACAGAGAAGTTGTGCTTTGTAAGCTGTATTTATCCAACTAGAACAAATAGCTTTATGTAACCCTGAATGCTCTTGGGAATCTGGATCTTAATGGGAAAAGTTGAAAGTCACCCCATCAGAAGTTATTTCAAATTGTAAAAAAAATTGCCAGTTTTATGAGATGTCTTCCTTTTCTACTGTGCAGGACATATTCCTGGCATGCACTCCATATGGAAAAAAAAATGTCCTATGAGCTAGGTGAGACCACAGCAGCTAGAGGACCCTCGTTCATCATTGCAAAGGTACCATTGCCTTCAGGAAGCCATTACAACTGAAGAATGTGAAGATGAATCCCTTAAGATTGCCAATTTTTTTTAAATGTTTTGTTTATGTTTCATTAATGTGAATGAGTATTTCATCAGCATGCATCTCTGAGCACCATGTGCATACATGTGTTAAAGGAGGCCAGAAGAAGTTGTCAATGTCTCTGGCACCGGAGTTACAGTTACTTCTTAGCTGCCGGCATGGGCCAGGAATGGAGCCCCAAGCCTCTGGAAGAGCATCGCTGCTCATAACTATGAGACATCTTTTCAGCTTAAAGATCGACAGTTAAAAAAAAAGAAGGTTCTGTGATATGTCTTTAAAAATAATATGTGACATATTTTTATTCTAATATTACAATTAAATGTAATGTTTGTGAAATATTTAATGCATTGATAGGGTCATCATATATGTACAATATGGCTTTTAACAATACAAAGTGACGGGTTGCATAATTAAGCAGACTATTACTGGTTTGCCTGATATGTTCAAGTGAAGCAAGATTTTTACAGGTTTTTTTTTTTAAATATTTTATTTATTTACATTCTAAATGTTGCCCTTCCTTTCTTGTCTTCATTTCCTGAGTTCTTCACCCCATTCCCCCTCCCCTACCTACCCACCCACCTCTGCCAGCATCCACCTTCCCTGGGCATCAAGTTTCTACAGGATTAAGCTCATCCTTTCCCACTGAGGCCAGACAAATAGCAGTGTTCATCTGCTACATATATGTTAGGAGCCGTGGACCAGCCCATGTATCCTCTTTGGTTGGTAGCTTAGTCTCTGGGAGCTTTGAAGGGTTGAGGTTAGTTGATATTGTTATTCTTCTTATGGGGTTGTAATCCCCTTCAGCTCCTTCAGTCCTTCCCTTACTATTTATAAATTAAATTTAAAACTTAAGCTTGGTCCAATCTTTAAAACTTAATGAAAATCCATAAGATAGAAGATAGATAGATAGATAGATAGATAGATAGATAGATAGATAGATAGATATCGGTTTGTGTGTGTGTGAGAGTACATCTTGATTCTTTTTTTAAGATTTATTTATTTATTTTAAGTATATGAGTACACACTGTAGCTATACAGCCTTTGTTGTGAGCCTTCATCTGGTTGTTGGGAATTGACTTTAGGACCTCTGCTTGCTCCGGTTCGCCCCACTCTCTCCTGTCAGCTCCACTCAGGCCCAAAGATTTATTTATTATTATAAATAAGTACACTGTAGCTGTCTTCAGACACACCAGAAGAGGGAGTCAGATCTCATTACAAGTTGTTGTGAGCCACATGTGGTTGCTAGCATTTGAACTCAGAACCTTCGGAAGAGCAGCTGGTGCTCTTACCCACTGAGTCATCTCACCAGCCTATATCTTGATTCTTAAGAAGCTTACACTCCTATTGAGAGGACCTCGGCCCTGTGAAGGTTCTGTGCCCTAGTGTAGGGGAATGCCAGGGCCAATAAGTGGGAGAGGGTGGGGTGGCAGGCATGGGGAGGGGGGAGGCAACAGGGGTTTGTTCTTGTTGTTTTTGTTTGTTTGTTTTTTGGAGGGGAAACTGGAAAAGGAGAAATTTACATGTAAATAAAGAAAATATCTACTTAAAAAATAAAAAATAAAAAAAGAAGCTTACACTCATGTCTTAGAATTAGATACTGTCCTTTTCTATATAATTCTATCTAAATATTTAATAAACACATTGATTTTGCTTCTCTTTGTCTTATCCTGAAACTCTTTCAGTGGCATACCCAAGGATCCAGCATCACTTGAGTGGAGGTCACTAAGGAGAAAGAGGTGTCCTCAAGCTGTTGGCCGATGACCTTTGGAAACTTCTTAAGGATTTCTCTGAAGCAGATTGGGCAAGTTTTACGTGACTACCGCTAATGTGCTTAGTCATATTCTTCTGGTTGTGTTTCTTTCTTCTGTTTATTCTTCTGTTTTCAGGCTAGAGACCTATAAAGTATCTACTGAGCACCTCAGATGTCAAATAGAGGAAACCCTATAGAGATTTCCACACCCCACTCCTGGGCCAAATAGAGTAAAGTGAGGCCTACTCAGGAAATCACATCTACCCAAGGACCCTGTTGAAAGTAGCTGGCTTTGCTGCCCAGGTGTTACATTTAGCCCTTCTAGCAACTGTATGAGTTTTACATTATCAAAACTGTGAGTTATCTCCTCAAGTTCAGAAAGATTGAAGTCAGTTATCATGGAAATTACTTAAGAAACTTGGAGGTCAGATCAAAGCCTTCTGCCTCTGGAGATTTATGTCATCTGTAAGAGATCTTCTTTCTCAGCAGCAGTTCTAGGCCATTAAAACCCTAACAACATGTGTGTACTCCAGGAAAGAAAGAAAGCACACAGTGCATTCCAAATATGGAGCGGTTGCGCCCACCTTTGTTCGCTCTCAATACTATTTAATCACTTGTCATGCACATCTTCCTTCTCATACCTTTAAGAATATTGGGGTTACAAATTAATTTTATCAGAAACTAGGACAGAGGTTGAAAGTTGTTTTGAATCTCTCATTTTCAATATTAAATCTATGACAGAAGAAGAAATCAAGCCAGTAATGGAAATAATAGTCAAAAGGAGAGCTTATCAAGTTTAGAATAATACTTACTGATATTCTCTTAAATGTGAATGTTGCTTTGTTTTCAATTTCAGTAATACATTTTCAATTTTTTTTCATTTTTTTTTTATTTATTTGTATATGTTTGTATGTGTGTGAGGTTATGTGCACATGAGTGTGCAGGTGCCCATGGTGGCTAGATTCCTTGAATTAAGTTCTGGATTCCCCTTGGAACTGGAGTCACAGGTGTGAGTCACCCAATGTGCGTCCTGAGAAATAAACCTATGTCCTCTGAAAACTCAGCAAGTGCTCTAAATCATTAAACCATCTCTCCAGGTCACAAATAGTATTTTTCAAAACTATCCTACCTGCACTGTTAAAATAGTATAATTAATTAGTAGTAATTATCTTTATATATTAGAATATCAATCATTGGGCTGGGAAGACAACATAGTGGGCAATTGCTTATCATGTGAGCATAGGGACAGCAGTTTAAATTTTTAGCACTTACATGAATAGCAAGTAAAGATGACGAACTTCCTGTAATCCATGCTTGTGGGCAGTAGACACGGAAGATCTCAGGAACAAGTTGGCAAGATTAGCTGAACTGGCAAGCTCTGAGCTCAAATAAGAGACCTAGTCCCAATATATAAGATGAAGAGCAACTCCTGAAAGGTACACAATACCAATGTCAAACTTCCTAGAATACTTGAGGCCCTGGGTTCTATTCCTGGCATGGCACAAACTAAATATTATGGTAATATTTCAACTGTAATTCTAGCACTTGAGAGATAAAAAAAGGGGGGGGGAGAATTAGGGTTTAAGGTCATACTTGGATACATAGCAATTTCTAGACTGGCCTGGGCTAAATAAGACCTTCTCTTTGAAAACATATATGTGTACATTTCTCTTAAATGTGAGTGTTCTTTTGTCTTCAATTTCAGTAATATATTTTCAATATTTTTCACTTATTATATATATAATAAATATGAGAGAGAGAGAGAGAGAGAGAGAGAG
>NW_022196898.1:58261545-58276622 GCF_008632895.1 Mastomys coucha | reverse complement strand
AGAGAGAGAGAGAGAGGAAGAAAGAATGACAGAAAAGAAGGCCAGGCATTGTAGCTATCCAGTTATTAGGAATTTTTAGGAGTTATCCAGTACTCAGGAAGCAGAACTTGGTGAGTTTTCAATGTTTTTGTATCTACCTGCTATTCCTAGCTATTCTTTTATTTTTCCTTCCTATATAATTAACTAACTCAAAACTGAAACTGTGACTTATTGTTTGTTGGTCATTCTCTGGAACACTCTGAACAGAAGCTGGGTTCCAAACCATAGGTTCTCATTCTCAGGCTTCCTAATAAAGACTTGTAAGAAAATAAGAAGTCCGGCCCACATTCACTTGGTCTGAATTTGTGTAGAAACAAAGAGCAAAGTTCTAATCTGCTGCACTTGTAAACATACACTTCTATGATATTGTAAATAAGAAAATGTGATTCCTTGTTTTCCTTCATATGCATACCATGTATTTTCCAGAGATGCTCAAGGCAATCAAGGGAAGATATAAATCGAACTGTCTTTCTGCAAGAGATAGTTTTTCTTATTACTTGTGTCTATTGTAGGAATGTGGTAAAAAGCATACCTGCTCTACCATTTCATATTTACTTTTGGAGGAGTCCAGGAAGTTAACTTATATTCATCCCACAATGAAAATTACGCTTCATTGTTTTAGACAGGCCCTCACTGTAAGCCCAGGCAGCCTTGGCCCTCAGTCTTCTCCTTCATTCCTTTAAGGGCTGAGATATCAGGGATGAAGCACTCTGTGGCTATATTGTCTTCATACACCGCGGATTTTTTTCAGTCTAACAGATGTAATCAGTTGTGTCACATGACTCTTTTATTATCCACTAGTAATACCCACCTGGGGACAGTGGGGGCACATGGACATGATGGTGCACATTTTAAGCTCTATTCCCAGTTCAATCTCATTTCTGCTGCTTTTTTTGGTAGAAGTCATATTTTGTGTGCATCTTATAAGTGGCTTAAAATCCATGATGGCTAATGATAGTAGTATAGATTAAAAACTAAAAAGAGAGAAAAAAAACCCAAAATTGCAAAAATGAAATTTTCAGGTAAAATTAATGATCTTAATAAGCACAATAATACAAGCCAACATCATAAATTTTAAAAATAATGCCATTCTTCATGTTCATACTCACCTATGCTTGTGCCTGCAAGCATATATATGTATATGTGTATATATGTGGTTTTGAGTCTTTCAGAAATATATAATTTTTTTAAGAAGTTGTCTTCTGGATGACTATATGATATGTACTCAAGGCCCAAATTTGATTATGCCTTAAAGAATAATATAAACATGAATCTGAAAGGTGATTTTCTACAAATTTCCATCAATTTTTAACACGAGTCCTTTCATCTCTATCCACACTGACTTCTCCCTAGTTGGACTCTTGGCTCCTGGTTTCCTCCATAAGAACATTCCTTTCTCCCTTCATGGGCCCAGCTCTCGTTCTGTCATAAGCCTTTGCCTAATGCCTTCCTTTCTGTGATGTCTACATGGATCATTCATTTCCATCTGCAATTCACATCAAGTCCTACTATCCTTTCCTGATTCTCTCACTTGCATATGTATTTATTTTGGAAATAAGTAATAAGTAGTTTATTTACTGTGATGTTGTTCCTATCCTTGGCTGCCCACCCATAGTGAGAGCTTCCTAAGTTGAAATGTAATAGGTCATTTTTATATTGTGATTGTTGTTCCTATTCTTGGCTCCCCACCTGCAATGTGAGTTCCCTTATTTGAACCCATCTCACACATCAGTAAACTTGAACCTACCAAAACACCTCATATACAATGCGTTCGGATCACATTCAATTAAATGAGTGACAGCTTTGTGTATTTTAAACAGTTGGTTAAAAGTGAAATTATTAGGGCTTTAATGAGACTGTTTTTATTGTTAAAATGAATATCTATCTTAAAATGAATATTTGGACAGGTAGTAGTGCTGCATGCCTTTAATCTCAGAAGTTGGGAGGAAGAGGCAGGAAGATCTCTGAGTTCAAGACCAGCCCTGTCTACAAAGTGAGTTCCAAGACAGCCACAGCTATGCCAAGAAATTCTGTCTCAGAAAAGGGGGAAGAGGGGAAGGGGGTATTCAGCTTAAAATAATTTTTCTGCAAACTATTTTTAAGGAAAGAAATTTTTATTATTAATTACTTATTACTTTACATCCTGATTGCAGCTTCCTCTCGCTCCTCTCCTCCCAGCTCCACCCTTTCACCTCCTCTCTCCTTTCTCCTCAGAAAGAGGAGGCCTCCATGGATATCAACCCAGCCTTGGTATATCAAGTTGTAGTAAAACTAGGTTCATCTTCTATTGAGGCTAGATGAGGCAGCCCAATTGTGAGAAAAGGACTCAAAGGCAAGGAATGAAGTCAGAAACAGCCCCTGCTGCTGCTGTTAAGAGCATGAAAAGAAGACCCAGCTTCACAACTGTTATTTATGTGGCCTACCCCATATGTGCTCTCTAGTTGGTGGTTCAGACTGGGAGCCCTACGGGCTCTCGATAGGTTTCCTTGTGGTGTCCTTGACTCCCCCGACTTCCTCCCCTCTTCCCTAGGATTCCCCCATGCTCTCCTTAATATTTGGCTGTGGGTCTCTGAATCTGTGTTTTGTTTTGTTTGTTTGTTTGTTTTTCAGTTGCTGGGTGAAGCTTCTCTGATGACAGTTATGCTAGGTTCCTGTCTGCAAGCGTAAGAGAGTATCATTAATAGTGTCTGAGGTGATCTCTTTCTCATGGCATTGGTTGGTCATCCCGTCAATTTCTGCTCCATCTTTTACCCCTGCACCTTTTTCAGGCAGGAAAAATTGTGGTTCTATGGTTCTGTGACTTGGTTGGTATCCCAATCCTTCCACTGGAAGTTTTGCCTGCTTACGAGAGACAGCCATTTCAGACTCCATATCTCCCATTTCTAGGAGTCTTAGCCAGGGTCACCCTCATACATTCCTCACAGTTTCCATTGTCCTAGGGTTCTAGCTCCTGTAAACAATTTTTATGAGAAATCTCAGCTTCATCTCATTGTCTTAGCATCTAATGTCTTTTTAATTTGATTCTTTAAGAATATTACTTCAATAAAATTTCAGGTAATAAAATAAGGTAACTTATTTTCTATGCACATTTATACATCTATTTCCATGTGTTTCGTTCAGAGTTATTGTGAAATGTTATCTAGTATAATGGCATGTGTCAAGGACCAGAGTTCAAATTCTTGACTCATGGCCTTACAGAGGTATGTACAGCCTTGGTTTATAGGTTTAAGCGTTTTCAGCCCAATGTTCTCAGCTGTAACAAAAATAATGTGAATTACACTTGGAACTTCATTTCATCTATATTATCTCCTGGATACATTTCCACCTCTTCACTGGAAAAATCAAGAAGCATGGTTCTATTCTCTTATTTAATTTTTCAAATGTAGACCACCCATGTTCTAACATAGTCTTTAATTGTAATCACCCTGAAGTTCACCTACTGTAGTCTTCTAGGGCTTGCCATCACCAGCTCCTCTGAAAATTTGCTCTAGTTCCTGGTGAACTCCTTACATGACTTACCTTCCAACCCTAGAACAGCTAACTCCCTGTCCCACAGGCTTCAGGAAAATAATCCCAATCTGAGAACATTTGTTCTCAGTAAATTTCATGCTTACACTGTGTGATGTTTGTCCTCAAGTAAAATACCAGTTCTTTAGTATAAAGATTATATCTGATACTTCTGAATCTATTTTTGAGAGTACTTGATAAATTGTTTGCATAGCAGATGACCTAAAATGTTTGTTAGGAAAATTAATACATGTCAGGATTAAAGTCAGCATTAATAGAAGGTTTGGTAGCATAATGTATCAAATAAACCATAGCAAATACTTGCAAAATATCTTTTTTGTTTTTTAACCAAATATCACATTTAATCCTCACAACAGTCTCACAGGATTCTCCACTTCATTCCCATTATTTCTGTTTAGCAGCTGAGAAAAATGGGGCTGAGAAAGGTTAAACCAGTTAACTAAGGCTATACCTCTACGAAGCCCTGCAGCAAGAGCTTGAACTTTGGGTCTTTGACACTTGCCTGAGTATATACATTTTACAATACCTTTAATTTCAAAAATGAAAATATATTTATTTGTGCACATATTAAATATGCACATACTTCTAGAGAGTTTACTGATGTTTTAGTGTGAACTGCTATGGGAGGTCTGGCCTGTGTGGAAGTCTGTGAACAGTAAAGTAACTACATGGGCATTTTGCATACACATATTATTTAATGCTGGTAAAGAAAGTCTGATAACCACTGACTGATTTTGAAAACCTCAACCAGAATGAAATGCTCAGAAAGGTTCTAATACCTCTGGACTGGATCTTCTGGTAGTTGTCAGGGACCTGGTATTTACTAGTATAGGAATGCATTTCTAAGAGAGATTATGGCAGCTTATAGCTAATACATAGATTCTAGAAACCGGGTCTCAGTGAGCAGAGCTACAAATTAACTGTATTATGTGGCAAGTGCCTGATTTCTTTCTGCCTTAAAAATATGATCTCAAAGTCCTTGGCCTTTATTCTAACTAATCTTTCCGGGAATCAAACGTATATCCTACTTAATTCTAATATATAGAAATTTATATACAACTTTTGAAAATCAGAGATTCTATTCATTATCCAAGAATATGAGAACTAGATTTCTTTTTTACCTTAGCTTTCATTTAAATTAATCTCAACCTCAAAGCAAGGCTCAAAATATGAACGCGTAAAGCATAGTTTAAGCCTGAGATGCCCAGACTTCATTGTGGTTCCGCAGAAGTCACCCCACTGGGTGCTGACTCAGTTGCTGTGGGATGAGGCCAGCTACCTGCTTTGTAACAGGCCACCAAGGTCCTCCTGAGGCAGGGAGCCTGGGACTGCTTTTGATTCATCAAACTCAACCTGTCATTTTATCATTGAGAGAGGTAAGAAATAAAAATGACTTATGTAACTTCACACAGTGAGAGAGTCGAACAACACAGGCTAGAGCTCCCTCGTTTACTTCTATTTTTCTATCTGCTTTTTCTATCATGTTGGAATTTCTGAGAAAAAAAAATGTCTCTTGAAATATGTCTATCTCTTTCCCTGTTCTCTCTGTCTGTCTGTTTGTTTGTCTAGGAGATTTCAAGCTAAACTTCTTATGTCTATCTGTCATTTTTTCTGTTGGAAGCAAAACGTTTATACTTCTAAATATTTTAAGGAGTCTTGAACATCCAGCTCTCTTTGCCTATCAGTTCGCAAGAGTTATTGTAAGATCCTAACAGCAATACATGTGTGTGTGTGTGTGTGTGTGTGTGTGTCTGTGTGTGTGTATGTATGCACGTGCATGTGTCTGTGTCTGTGCATGCATGTGCCTGTGTGTGTGTACACATGTGTATATGTGTCTGTATATGTGTGTGTCTGTATTTGTACATGCATGTGCATGTGCTGGTGTGTGTGTTCATGTGCCTGTGTGTGTGTATGTGTGTGTGTGTCTGTGTGTGTGTATGTATGCACGTGCATGTGTCTGTGTCTGTGCATGCATGTGCCTGTGTGTGTGTACACATGTGTGTATGTGTCTGTATCTGTGTGTGTCTGTATTTGTACATGCATGTGCATGTGCTGGTGTGTGTGTCCATGTGCCTGTGTGTGTGTGTGTGTGTGTGTGTGTGTGTGTGTGTGTGTGATGCTGTACCATAACTGACAGTCTTACACTATTATTGCAGACTCAGTCTTCATGGTGGTAGGCACTGATACAATTTCAGGCTGATAAAACAAGTGATTCCAAACTCTCATTTTCATAGCTATCAAGAAAAACTCAAGTTTGTAAATGTGAAAGGCAGTGGGAGTATGTGAGGAGGGCAGGTAAAAAATATAAAAGATGATTCAGTTTTTATCCACAGTGCTATTATGTATAGCTCCCAATCTTTAGGTCAGAAACTATGTAAGAGCCTAATTAGCTTTCTGCCACAAAAGAGAAAAAGAATTCTGCATTCTGTTTTGATGTAAAGAAGCAGTGGTTACTATTATGAATCAGTTAATCGCCAGCCGCTCCCTTCCACCACAAATGATTTTTGTTTTTCACCTTATTTTCTGGATTTTAATATTTTCTTCTTTTGTTTCAATGAACAGGTTTTTAAATTTTAAGAAATTACTGTTTCTTATTTTGCTTTGTTTTGGCTTTTTTGAGGCATGTTTTCACTCTATACCCCTGGAATTTTCTATGTAGTCCCGCCTGGCCTCAAAATCTTTGAGATCTGCCTGCCTCTGCCTCTAAGTACTTGCACTAAGTATATACACCACAATGATGGGCTAATAGTGGTTTTTAATATGAAGTCAAAATGAAGCACAGTTACTTAGGATGGCAAATATGCAAAACAGGAACAAATGTAGTCTCTGGTCATGTAGTCTATGGCTTAACTGGAGACTGGGGCTATGCATAATTCAGCTGTCTATTATCTAACATGCTTCTCCTGGACCTGAGCTTCCTGGTTCCCACTCTGCTCTTCAGTCACCTTGTTGTGCTGCTGCCACCTTTTCAGGAAAATCCAACTAATTTTAATACTAATCTAAGCACACAAATCCACTAGGAAGCCATATTGCCTGCTTTTAAAAACATACAAAAAGCAAATGATGTTCTCTAAAAGCAAATAAAATTATTTAATGGTTAAATTCATTCCGTTCTCAATACAAAGTTTTAAGAACTGAGTAAGAGGTATTTGGTCATGTTAGGTTGGAACATATGAGGTTTCCACTTTTGGATCATTAATGGAAAATTGTATCCATATTTATAGGCCTTGATGTAAATGACCAAAGATGCTTGTTTCCTTGTTATTTTCCTCTATTGCTTTCCATTATTCAAGAACCCAAGACAATAATGGAAATGTTCAAGTATTCATCACAAGGGCCATCTTTATATGTTGTAAGCTGATGTCATAACAAACTGCTTGGATATCCCAAAATATTTTCTCTCAGATTACATTCCTGGCTTTCCTATCCTTGGTTCTTGATCTCCATGAATCCTTATATTCTTCTGTGTGTTGATGGATAAGTACTTATCCTCTGTGGTACGCTGTGTGAATCAGTCTATCCAGCTTTGTCCTGTATCCCAAGAAAGATCTTAGAGCGTATTTGTTTCTTGTGGGCTTCTTATTCGGTTTCTGTGGCAATGTGCTGTTGTCCGTTCACAAGTTTGCTCTACTAAACCTGTAAGACACACAGGAGACTGCCATAATAATCTGATTTCCAGGGCAGTCTCCAGCACAGAGTAGACGTGAAATTCATGTCTGAGGAAGAAGAATAAGAAGAGGGGTAGAGAACAGGAAATATATTCTATGAGATCAGAAGGAATCCGACACTTACGTTATTTTCTATAGGATTTTAGAGTTCAGAGAACTGACAATGGGGTGTCTTGCTGGTGTATTGAAACAAGAAGGCTTCATAATGCCTCTGCTCTCATTCCTTTGCCTTACAAATGGAGGCAGGATTTAAGAGACTTAGTCATTTTCTCAGCAGTGGGAACCTTATTGCAAAGGAAGAAGGCAACCCACTGAAGTAAAGGCCACTTGGCATGAATCGGCCTTACTCACCAGCAGCCAGCAGCCAGCTCCCACCCACTGCTTCCATTCAGGTTGAAGGATGGAGCAGTGGAGATGCACCAAAAGCAGTGGAGACTGGCAAGCTTCAAACTGAACTCAGAAGTCAGAAATCAAGGAAAGGAGGAAAACTCCTCAGGATGAAGTCCCCTCCAGCCAGATGCTGCCCTGTTATCCCAACCTTCTCCTCTGTCGCTGCTTAGTCCTGGTCCCTGTCATGGACACCCTCATTGCAGAGGTTTGCTGAAGTGGAACTGGTCCATAATTGCATTCTGTTCTATATTTACATGGCAGCTTACAAAGGCATGCTACTGCACTGCATCCTTGTCTGGATCACTCGGCAGCTGGAGTTGTCTGTGTATTTTTACCCCATTTTGGTTATGGAATGAGTCTCTGGGTTTCACAGTTACAATGACTCCTCCTTTAAGCTATTTCTAATCATACTAACACTGCACGTCACTGATAGTTCTCCAACTCTCCTTCTAAGGAGATTTCTGAACATTGTGACTGAGTTTGGTATTTACTTCAGTACCGGGGAAGGTCCCAGACATGACTGTGAGTTCTAAAATTCACTGAATAGAAGGACTATTAGTATGGGGTTGATGGGAAGATCCATGAAGTAGACAAGAGAAGTGATTCATCTATCATCTATACGTTTTCCTTCTCGATTATGTAAAACTGCTTTTCTGTTGATGTTGTTGTAAAGTAATAGAAAGTATGGAGAGTTCCTTTGAGGAAATGTTCACAGCTTCTGACTTTTGACAATGAATGTTCACAGTCAATATATGAAATTAATGGAGGGATCTCATCTTTTTTTAAGAAATAGGTTAATGGCTTTCAGCCGGCAACCTAGACATAATGAAAGAGTTCTCATGATCTTACTTAGTTTGCAGAGGCCATAGCATAATCCACACCTGCTGGTGTGCTTGTCTTATATACTTTGAAGAAAAATAAATTTGAAAAAAAAAATCATTACAAGAAAGAAGGAAGGAAAGGAGGGCTCAAAGAAGAAAGAAAGAACAGAAACGCAGGTGGTGTCATCTTAGGGTGTCCTGGTCTCAACAAATTAACTGCTTGAATTACAATGTCTAGTGTCATATATTAATTGAGGAATCATTGCCATTGGCTTTATATGAACGAGAGGGCAAACAGACACTTTAAAAACGCTTCTAGTGCTCTCAGACTAGAATAGAAGTGATTGATGAAATATGTGACTAAACCCCATCTCTTTAAGTCATTATGCTTTCTCTGAAAAGAAATCCAATGCTATAGTTTTTCAAATGAAAACTTTTATTATTTCCAAACTCTTGTATGCAGTGCCATATATTAAAAAGGCACATGCTTGCTGGGGATTATGTTCCTTGTATCAGCCATTAACCACCAATGGTTTATGCCATTAGCTTAATCTTTGTGTTCCAGCATCAGTATCCTGTAAGTGTGTGAAGTTTGTTTTATTTTTATATAACACTTCCTTTGGTCTGTCATCAGCCCTGAGAGAAATTAAAGGAGATTGGTTTTTTTGATGTACAGCTTTAAAACACAGCTTCCTGGGTATATCTATAACACTACAGCAAGGCAATACCAGCATATCCTAATGACAGAGCCTGGGTCAGGCGTTTAGAGCTTGCTTGAGGTTTGAGTGTCAAAATATTTAAGCATTTAAAACTTTAGGTAAAAGAACTTCAAAATCTGTCAAAATGAGACTGCTAATGGCTCTGTAACAAAGCAAGCCCCAAGCACATGGGGAAGCCAGGAGAGAGCCAAAGACTTGATAACTGCTGGGCAGATAATTATACTGGGCACACGCAGCAACTGTAATTATATATACTATTATATATGATAGTACGTACTTTGACATGGTATGTAATTATTCAGATAGACTTTACCCCTAGTAACCAACTGATTTTTTTCTGTCCACTCCCATGACATGTTTAAATTCTAAATGCCCATCTTGATGATATGATGGCATTTGGAGGTGGAGTTTTGAAGAGGTAACTAGGCCACAAGTGTAGACATCTTATTAATGACATTAGTTTATTTATTAAAGGGACTCTAGAGCTCACTAGGCCTCCTCCCACTACATGACAATTCAAAGACCCAGGCATCTACAACATACAAGGGGTCTCTAACTAGAACACAACTATTCTGGCATTCTAATCTTGTTTGTCTTCAGACAAGAGAAAATTGTTGTTTTTGTTATTATTATTATTATTATTATTATTATTATTATTATTATTATTATTACAATAATGGCACTAGATCTGTGGCATTTCCTTTACAGTCATCAGAAATCCCTGACACCCCTGATTTGGCTATTTCTATAACCAAGTCTTAATTTAATAGGTGGAGATTAGTTCCCATTACTACAGCAAGTTCAGTAAAACCCGAGAGTGGCCAAAATTTGTTGACACCAGCAATGAACATTTATCTTATTCCCACTTTATATCTGGTGCTATATAGTAGTTATAAAAAGATATGTGTCTTTTTGGACCAGGTACCTTGCAAATCTGCCATCACTAGCAGTTTGGCACACTGGAGTTACAAGTCTTCACACACCCCGCCAACTCTCTAAAGTGATTTTGGGAAGCTAAGAACCTAGAAAAATGAGCAACAGTTAGAGATCTAACAGGATTACAAATAAATGGATATCTAAATTGAAGAAGAATGAGGGCCGCGTGGAAACCAGCCAGAGAGCCGAAGCCAGACAGCTGAAAGATCAAACTGTTTACCTCTAAAAGAAGAGGGGGAAAAAGAGAGTTGAAAAGCTAAATAAAAACAGGAAAGCATTCTGTCCAAAGAAAGCTAAATATATAGATGTGTGTATGTGTGTGTGTGCACGCGCACGCGTGGGTGCACACTTGCTAAAGGCAAAAAGTAAAGTATGCCTTATATTATTTTCCATGAGATCAATGAAATAACTCCAGTAAGCTTCTGATTGGCTCTTAGCACATGCAATTATGAAAGGATATATTCAGGAAAGCAAGTTTAATTTGTGCATGTATTAGTTCGTGGATACAGTTTTGGTTTGTCACATCAACCCAAAGTTCTGCTTTAGAGACTCAAAACAAAATATGCCACCACTCTAGAACCATTACTTCCCACATTTCTCCCCCCATTGCAGGGCAGGAGGAAATAAGACTGGAGGAAAACCGAGTTAGGTGTTTAAAAAAAAAGCCTCTGAGGAGTCTGATGTGCTCACCAGAGTTCAGACCTAAGTGTTGAGTTAGTTGTTTTTGAGTCTCTGCAAAGGTCAGGCACATGGTTGAGGGAAAACCCAGCTTTGGAAGATCTGTTTCCATAGAAGACATGAAATGGCCCCATCTCCCCAGCAGATCTATGTGGGCCTCTTGTCTGCTTCAAGTAGTGAGATATCTACAAGTCACAAAAGACTTCTCACCAGAACTCAGAATCCGGGGATTGGAGGCATGAATCAGAAAGAAGGGAGGGGTTAGGTGTAGGGGCTAATATTTCAAAGATCCCAATATATCTGGGGAGAGTATTCTCTCTTCCACCACCCCCCTCTCTCATAAATCTGTTTTTGTTGTACTGGAGAAATACTTGGAAGCATCAGCTGATGTTGAAACTTAGAACTCACAAAGGCCTCTTTGGACCTGTCTGCAAAGGGCAGTGAGGAGAAGAAAAGCTCATAGCTATCAGTGGCCCAGGGTCCAGGCCACAGTAAGGAAGAAATGAGATGGCCACTATGGATACTGTATCAGTCCGTCCATCAGAGCCCCTCAGTGCTCTGGGGCCAGAGAGGGAAGGTGAGTGGGTGGATCCATTGGTGGGTAGATAGTATGTCCACATCAATTCGCTTTGATTCTGGAGGAGACAGTCTAGAGACAGAGTCAGCAATGGCTGCAGGCTTGCCATCAGCTTCATCCCCCAAGGGTGAGGCTCCTTTCTTAAAATTTCAGGGTCAAAGAACAAAGAGTAAGGAAGAGAGGGGAAAGTTGAGGCTCCAGCCCTGGGAAGAACACTGGGAGGATTCCCATCTTCTTTGGTGTTGAAGGGAGGCCAAGATGCTGGACAGGTCCTGGTGTTTGGAATCTCCCTTCCTTTCCAGGCCTCAATTTAGTACCTTCTGGCCACACAGCCTTTCTGCCAACATCATTCCCAGCCATGGCTGGAAAATGTCCCTGCCTCTTTTAGTTGCTTGCCTTCATTTTGGGGTATTAGCCAGTGACCTGCTGCTCACAAGTACCCATTTGTTTTTACCTCGAGTTGAACATCTCTTCTCCAGGCTTCCTAACAGGAGCCCTTTGTCTTCTTACCCCACCAGCCTGAGCAAGCCACCTCCTGGTCAGTTCCTCCCTCAAATCCTTGAACTACAGAGACAGGTTGCTTGTCAAATCCAATCACAGGTTAGTCAAGACACCAGCTTATCTGTCCATGCGTGCCCGCTTTCTTACATGGCTTATTCTCTTTCCTGTACGGGAAAAGCCCAGTTTGAAGACTGCCATTAAGATGCTTATGTGTTTGTGAGATCCGTCTTTTCCTCATTATAATGTCCTTTTTCTAATTAAAATCTCCCCCTTCCTATGTAAGTCAGATTGGTTTGCAGTTCACATTAGCAAGTAGCTAGGGGGAATCTTAGGAGAGTCTGAGATGTATTAATGGGAGAAGGGAGCCCTGGGGCCAGGTGGCTTTTGTCTATCATTGGGGGAAAACCAAGGAGGCTGATGATGCAGAGCTCCTACAGGGACTTCAACTTTTTAAAGTGGGATAGGTTTCACACCGAGGAGGTTGGAAGTTCCGGCTAGGCAAACTAATTTCAAGTTCAAAAATACCACCCACCGTGCTCCCACTTACGGTGAATAGGGTGTGCTTGGGTGTGTGTGGGGAGGTAATGCAAGAGCGGAGGGGGGCAGAAGTAGGGGGAGCCAGTAGCAACCTTGCTTCTGAGAATCAACAAAGGTGGGAGATAAGGCTGTGGGTGGTCTTGCCCCAGTAGCCGGAGGTCCCTGTGCGGTGGCAGCGGCGGCCAGAGAGCAGCAGCAGTGGAAGCAGCGAGCGGGACGGAGTTAGGACCGCTCGGAGCGCCCAGGTCTCGAGGTAGTGTAAGGTTTTTTTGCAATCCTTCCACTCGCTGGCAGTTGCAGAAGATCTGCTTTTTAAGTGAGAAGAACACGCCACCCCTCCGAGGGCTGCGGCTTCCCGGGGCTGTTTCGTCGCTCGTCGCTTTGCCGGCCCCTGGCGCTCACTCTCTAATTCATCCGCGCCCCTAAGTTTGCCGAGAGCTGGCTGCGGGCTGGGAGCAGGGTCCCGGCCGGGCGCCGCGGGCGGGGGCTGGGAAGCCGCGAACCGCAATCCCGAAGCATCTTGGGGCCATGTATATTTCATCAAACGGACTTTGGGTGCGTCGCGTCTCGCAGCCATCAACGCTATGTTCAGTGACATTTCTGACTTGAGTGGAGGAATGCGCGAAGAAAACCGGGGCGAAATTGCTTCGAGAGGATCTTCTTGGCGCCAAGGCTAATTGTCCTGATTTATGTCGCTTCTGACCAAAAAGAAAAAAAAAAGACCTAACGTCTTCATCTGAAATAAAATGAAAGCGGTGCCAAGCGGGATAGAGCCGCCCGGCCGCTGGTTCTGATCCCTTGGGATCCCGGGGGGGAAAAATCGTTCTGTGGCTTAAAAGAAAAGAAAGGAATAGAAACAGAGAAGAGAGAGAGAAAGAAAAAAAGAACCCACAGTAAAAGTTTAAGGCGAGAAGTGGCGGCGGCGGCGGCGGCGGCGCGGGGAGGCTCCGAGCGGAGAAGGCTGGTGAGACCTCGGAAGGCGGCGATTTGGTTCCTAATCCCACTGTATTTTTGGAGGGAGAGGCACCTTTCTCATCCTCCCTTCCTCTCCGCCCACCCCTCTCCCTCCCCCTCATCTACCTGTCAAAGTCACTGATCTTTTGCATTTTGGAAGAGGACGTCAACGGGAAGGAATTTCCCCCCCTGTCAGGGTCCGGGCTCCGAGAGGGGGCGACGCGCGACAAGGCTGCCCCAGGGGCAAGAGACCAAGGTAACCGGGGCGGAGGGCTCCGGGAGCCGGGCGCTGTGGAGTCTGGGGTGGGGGAGACCATGGACTCCTCCTTCCCGTAGCCAACAGGGCGCTTGCAGGGCGGGATACCCCGGGGCTACGGTGGCAGCGGCTCTAGTCCACACCCGCCGCGTTCCCATTCCACCCGCGCCCCGTGCGCCGCCAGTGGGTCCCCGAAGCAGCGGTCGCCGCCCCACGCGGGACCGAGCTGGGCAGGGCCGCCGCCCCGCGCCGACGGCTGCTGGGCTCCAGCCGGGTGGAGGGCCAGCGGGGGGCCCGGGTAAGTGCAGCTGGCTCCCCTCTCCTCCGGCGACCCGCGCCTCTCTGGGTGGCTCATCTCCATCAGTTCCCTCCCTCCTGCTATCCCTCCCTCTGCCAACCCCCGGTGCCCACCGAGGGCGGGAGGGGAGATCCGGGTGGGCAAGGAACTTTGGAAAGCGCCTTAAGGAGGTAGTGCGGAACCCTGTGCGCACTCCCGAGCTCGCACCGCTCACACCCACACTACATCCCAGGCGTGCGCCCAGCACCGGGTCGCTGGCTGTTGCATCCTGAGCCTCCATCCACCCACCCGCAACGCGCGGCTCTCTAAGTCTCCCACACACACACCTGACCACACGCATCGCACAAGCTTTTTCTTTTTCTTTTCTTTTCTTTCTTTCTTTCTTTTTTTAATTTAAATTTTCTTTTTCCAGTTTTCTCATCTGGGGGAAAAAATAAATAAAAACTTGCCTTGTTGCTCGCCCTGTGGAGAGCTTTGAAGTCCCTCTTTTAATCTCCTTTATTGGTGCGAGATTAAAGCTTTACTACCACACATCGGGAGCTGGGGAGAGAAGAATGTGGAAGGAGGGAAAGACAGTATTGGAAAGCTGGTGGGAGCTTTTCCTCCCATACTGATTTCACATTATCAGTTGATGGATTCGACTAGGGACATGGAGTTTCTCTCTGCTATGGATCTGCGAATATCTATATATAATACAAATAATACCCAATATTATTGGGCCCAAAATAACCAATTAAGTGATTCATAGGAGAGAAACTTAGATTAAAAAAAGAAACTGCGCCCTCTGCTGTTTGTTTCGGTAACCTCATCCAGAGCCTCCTCCCCCCGCTCCCCCCTTCTGAAATCCCCTAAGAGTAGCTGTCATTTTACAAGGGCATGGGAGGAAAATCCTTAGGCGGGTGGTGTGTATGGCGTATTTTAAAGCAACTTTACTTGAAAAAAGTATCAGGCAGAGTTCCTACAGTTGCGCCAGGTGTGAATTTTAGATAATAGGTCCTCTGGCTATCTCTCTTGTGCCATTTCCTTACCTAAGGAGTAATCAAGCAACTTAGCACTCTTCACAGTGGAAAATTCTGAGCAAGACTCAGAATTCCACCAAACATATGGTGACTCTGGCAGCAGCTTCGCTCTGGAAATCAGGCCTTGTTTTATGACTGAAAATACTGAAAGTTCTC
>NW_022196898.1:58243314-58261535 GCF_008632895.1 Mastomys coucha | reverse complement strand
AGAAAAGAAAGGAAAGAAAGACGTTTCCCTCAAAATCATTTGTTCAGATATGCATAGTGATTAAGCTTGCTAGAAAGTTTGTGTCCATGTTTGATGAGGGCAAGGATTTTCTGAACTGTGTTTCTTGAAGAGTAAACTACCTCTCACCAGCAAGGAGGTCTGCAAGAATTTTGTACTTTCCTCTTTGCCCTACCCACCAGCTTTATCTCTTTGGCAGAGGGAAATCAGCTCCGTAACTGTCCGAGACTGTTTTTTTTTTAAATATAAAAAACTTTTAGTCTTTCATTAAAACCTGGATCCTTGCAAGGAAATCAGGATGCAAAGAGGAAAGATGTCAGGCAACTCTCAAACCATGCGGTTCCACTTCCAAGGGAGATGTTTTCCCTTCTAGACACCATCTGTGACATGAGATATCTTTCATCACTAAATACGAACATGGGCATTAAGTATTTCATGTATTTAGCTTTTAATTTGTAGGCATTTCCTGTAGTTTGTTTTAAGGGGACTCATCATACTTATTTCAAAAGGAGCTATTTTATTTGGACGTAAAGCTGCATTCGCATTAGAGTTTTGTCTGTCTGCTTTCACTGGGCGTGGGTTCAAATGATCCAGGCTAGTGGTCTGCTTTGTTTTGTTTTATGTTTGTGTCTTGTTTTTTTTTTTTTTATTTCTTTTGTTTTAGGAGACAGCTAATGCATGTTGAAGTTTCCTTCATATATTTATTATTGGGAGAAAAATCTCTCTCTTAGCTCCCCTGATTGTTCTGCCAAACATCAGACAATGTGTTTAAACAATTAAGCTAGCATGCATTTAGCTAGTAGATATTGTAGGTAAGGATTTGAAGAGAGTTTCTGAGTGACAAAAGCATCAAGTCACTGGAAAGGAAATAAAATCTCGTACGACTTAGGAAAGCAAAGATATGTCAGTATTGAAAAGTGCACACATGTGTGCATATGTGGATTATGTTGTGTTATAGGGAAGTAAGGGGTTTAACATATTTTCAGAAAAGTGTTTTTAATTTTAGAATCTGGAGTTCTGTTTCAAACTTCAAGTGGGTGTAGAATTTTTCAGCTGTGTGTGTGGAAGCTTGTATTTCTGAACTTCCCTATATTAGAAGGAAGGCTCTATCATTCACATGGCAGCGGGATATGCCAGGTTTCCTTTAGGCTTAGTGGATTCTGAAGTCATTTTTACATGTTACCCCTCCACAAACATCCTAGAAAATATGTACTGACTTCCATCATTGATCTTCTATGGATAAAAGTAGAAATCTTTAAAATATGAATGTGTGGGACTTATTTTTCTAAACTCCCATGATTTTTTAAAATAACACCCAGTCATAATTGCTTATAAGTAAGATCTGTCAAAATTATTGAATTATAATAATAGAATATCATATAATGCTTTTTGAGATAGTTAGCAAAAAGACAGGAGCTTCCGTTTCTCATGAAGAAACCCAAAGATCCTATTTTCCAAACAGACAGGCATGTGCAAAGAACACTGAGGGAATGCAGATGTATCTCATGTGACCTCACTGTGAGTGTTCATGGCTGTTAATCTTGACAGGTTATGGGCTTTGTATATTGTTTCCTCTGTGTTTTCTTTAGTCAATGAAATGTGATTATTTTCAATTTTCCTTCTGTTCATGTCCATTCAGAAACATGTAGTTCTATAAATGTCTTAATGCCTGTAAAGAATGAGTCAATGGCTGTCTATTTCAGGCTCTCCCAATGAGCTGTATATTTATGGAATATTTAGCCTATTACTACACCCCCACTTCCTAGTGAGATTATATAATAAAAAGGATCCTAAACTCCAGTGAGAATTGGTAGATTTGCCAGCAATATTTTCCTCTCAGATGATGAAATTGGCAATTGATATGGAACTATAATGGCTTATTTTAATTATTACTAGTTTTGTGTAATGTTCTGGATACATTCTTATTCTTATTCGTATTCTTATTCTTTTTCTTTTTTCTTTTTCTTTTTTTTTTCTTGATGGGGGGAAGGGCTTGTGAAATCTCTTCTGCAAAGTTAATCCAAGGCAGAAGGGAATCTGCTACACAATCCTGGGAAAATGTATGTTCCATGGATGCAAAGCCATTGGGTAGCCTATTTTTTACCTTAATCAATAATACTTGTCAACCTGAGATCCATTATGTAATTCTGCCTTTTTTATTAGCTCTGCACATTTATACACCACAGTTCCATGGATTTGTAGCATAGTAATAGGAAAATATTTTTAATCAAAGGGACTTCTTACTATTTCATTTCATACATAGATGGTGCAGTCTTGGATTGTTCTGAGATCCCAAGGTGGGAAAAATGCAGATTGGGAACATGAGCCTCCCAGAGCCCTTCTGAAGTTGCCCTTATCCCAGGGATACAGACACTTGACACAAATTCAAAATAGTTTGGAATTAGTTCACTTATATGCCAGAAAGGATGCATTTAGGATACTAAGTCCTCAAATGTGTCGTCGGCCGCCCTTCACCTAATCAGTTTGTCTAGCCGTTTGCAGCCATGGCCTAGCTTTTAAGAAGATATTCATATTTTTAAGCTGGTCGAGAGAAGAGCCACCTGGAAGCCAGCAGCACTAAGCATTGAAGGTGATGGTGTAAATAATATTCTCTTTGTACAACATTTATTTTCTTTGAAAAATCCCATAATTATACTTTTGTAATAAATCCCTGATTCTCCTAAGGCATCTTTGCCACCAAAGTTTCTAGATTTAATGTCTTCAAATACTAAAGGTGGTTATCAGGTAGCCTGTGTGACAATGAGAAGTAAAGAGACTTCCATATGAAGGGCCCTAAAGAGGGGATGCTGCAGAGTTCAAAGATAAGAGGGGAAAAAAATAATTACACTGAAGAATAGCTTATGACTATACACTGATTTGCATTATGCTGTGGTCAATACCTTTTTCTGTGTCAATGGGAGCTCATTAAATGTAAATTTTGCAGACCAACTGGGCCACGCCATATTAGTGCTTGCCAAAGCTTGACATTTTTAATACATTAATAATATGTCTGTAATGTAATGGAAAACTATTAATCACAACTGGTTAGGTGCCAGAAATTTAAGCTATAATTGGCTGTTTCTTGTCAAGAGTGTCTGTCGCAGAGTCCTGCAACTGCCTCATATTCAAATATCTTGCACCCCTCTGCATTTTTCCCTGTCAGTTCTCTAACTTCAATCAATGATGTAGTCCATAATTCTGTGTAATGGCCGTCATTACAGTTCTGGTAGACTTTAATGAGAATCCCTTGCATTGGAAGTTCTGTTCTGCTTCAGGAGGTGATAACAGTGACATGCATTTCCATAGCATTTCCTTCCTGTTCACAGTTTTCATGTGGAAATATACCAGATGATGTCACCAGGGTAAACAAGACAAGAGGACAGAGTAACAAAGAATGGGTGGTTGAGGGACTAGTACTAGTTAAAAAGGGTAAAGACTAACTTCAAGGGTCATTGAAACCTAGACAACTTGAAAGAGTCTTTTAAAAATATTACAAATTAACCAACTATTCAAAACTCAACTCAAACTCAAACCCATTGGGTCCAATGTTTTTAGACTATATTGTTCCTGGCATACAAATTGCTGCTTTTTGAAAGTAACAAGGTGATGTTAATAATTTTGGAACTAATAGATTTTGTACAATCTTAACTTCTAATGCCTTTTGTCTTTGCTTTCCAAAGTGTCTGCTTTCTATAATAGGGATGTAGTAAACACAGTTGAAAAAAAGGAATCTAGGAAATGTACATTTCCTTCATCTTAACACATTTTCAGTTTATTAATCATAAATGTGTTAGATGTTTCTGAAAATATTAGCTTAATGAATTTGAAAACAAACAAACAAAAGCAGCAAGGCTTGAGTAGCCACAACACATGCTCCTGTAATGGCTTTTTTTTTTTCCTTTTTAGCTTAAGATTTCATGCCACTGAATGGTGGTAGCTTATACATGTTTAGACATACTGTTAATTATTGCTTCATGAGAACTCAAATATTCAACACTTTTCCTAATAGAAAATATCACAAATTGCAGCTGTATGATAACATTTTATGAATCGAATATAATGAAAATTGCACTTGCATCCATAAAGCAATTATTATAAATTACTTTGCTATGGAAACACAATTCAACCATCTGTTGGCATTTCGTAGTCTCTGTGGCTTAGTTCATTTTAAGATGGTGCATTATTTAAATATAGTGAATTCCCTTTATAAGATGGCTTGAAGATAGCGAACTTCCTTATTTAAACTGTTTAATATGAATTGGAGAGTCTATAATGGATTTTTCCAAAGCTGTAGGCTTCTTATTTTGTCACTTTAAAACTGAAAAGTATTTAATAATTTGAGCTAGGAAGATGAACCAATAACTAAGAAAGTATACGTTGCCACCTGGGATTCAAATACAAACATTTATTAAGATTTGAATAGTTAAAAGGTTGCTAGTAGAACTCATCATGGACTTGTATCTATAAGTTACATAGGCTGCTTCTCAGTTTACCCAAACTACTTTAAAATGGAAATTTTATTTTCTCTTAGAATTAGTGCCCTGTTATTGTGCTTCATGGCCTGTTAACTCACCCTCAGCTATTTTTATATGTGCATTTTAAATTGTATGCTTTACTATGGAGCTTTTGATTTTTAACCAGCCTATAAAAATCCACCTTTGGGACAAATTCTCTTCTGTTACAGAAAGTAACTGCAAATGCAGATGTGACAGCTATAAGAAGATGTAAGAAAATAGAAAAGTCTTATGACAGGAATATTTGTTCCTTTGGTTTAATTTTTTTTGAGTATTTTTGGAGAGGCAAATTATCTTTTTTCAATAAGTACAACTAAAGGAAGATGTTAAATTCTTCCAGTATAATGAACAAATCCCGAGAGAGAAGATCAGTTTCCACTCACCTACCCCTAACAAAAGCTAAGAAACACACAAGGAACTTGGAGAGTTTTAGGACCTCTTTGCCAAGAGACAAAAGGCTTACAAGTAGTTGTCAGCATCATTAACAAAGGTTCTCTCCCTCCCATTGTTCTCTCGGAAGTTTTAGCTAGCGCTGAGAGAGCTGCTTAAATCCAGAAACTTGCTTCTCCTGTTAGCTCACCTGGAACATATCCATCTGCCTTTCTTATGGAGGAGTCAGGTTTGTCCCATCAAAATGCTCCCCAGTGTGAATGGGCACCCTGGTCCTCCTAGCAAGGCGTCCCCAGTGTGAATGGGCACCCTGGTCCTCCTAGCAAGGCGTCCCCAGTGTGAATGGGCACCCTGGTCCTCCTAGCAAGGCATCTGTCTAACGGAAGCTTATCCCTATTACACCAAGTTGTTTCTATCCTACTGAGCCTCCAAAATGTCAGCATACTATACATTTCCTAGTGCATTGATTCTAGGGCAGTAACTCTTACTCTTATTGTTTCCAAAAGGTCGCTGGTGCCAGAAGGGGAAAGAGAAGAGATTGATGGGAAACAGGCGCAGGACCTTAGACACTCATCCCTTTGCTTCTGCTACTGAGACTTCAGCTCATCTGAGCAGCCCTGATGAACTCTGAACGCGGAGGATCACTCAGGATTATCGGATGTACAACGGGAGAGCTATCACTTTGCTAAATTATTATTTGCTCCAGGACATCTTTCACAAAAGTCTAATAGATATGTTCTATGGAGGAGACAAGGCTGCAAGCTGTTAACGCCTAACAGATAAGCATGTTAGGCTCCTACCAAAGTCCTCAGCATACCTGACCACGTAGAACATTTCAATCTGTCACATTTGGTTTTGGAATCTGCTTTGAGACCTCAGCCTATTTTTTATATATATACAGAACCTACCTACATAAAGATACATATAGATGCACACACATATATAATATACTCATGTATATTTAAAAGAGACACTAATTGCAGAGAAGACACGAAGACTGCCAAGATTTTAGAGATGTATTTGTCAAGATTCTTGTCGATCCATGCCCTGTGGGTTACAGTGTCCTCCGTGATGCAGCCCTACCTTTTAGTGTGGGGACATTATGATGTATGTAAGAGTCTGATTTACACAGAAGAAGGGAAAGTCTGGGATTACACAGC
The DNA here is from genome assembly GCF_008632895.1 of Mastomys coucha. NCBI lineage: Eukaryota > Metazoa > Chordata > Mammalia > Rodentia > Muridae > Mastomys > Mastomys coucha. Next base: position 58,255,453 of record NW_022196898.1, on the reverse strand, counting down.
CTGCCAGCCGGAATCCACGGACATGACCAAGTATCTGAAGGTGAAGCTGGATCCTCCGGATATCACCTGTGGGGACCCTCCAGAGTCGTTCTGTGCAATGGTGAGGCAGTGCTTTTGAGCAGAATATTTCACATAAATGGCATTCTATTTCATGGGCAAGCAGATGTGGTGAGTGTGAAGGCTCGGTTTGCCAGAGCCAGATCTGCAGGTAGCAGTAGATTTGTGCTGAGAGCCTAGCTTCATTCTTGGTGGAGGCTTATCCTCTCTGGGTTGCAACACACAAGATGTGATTGACAGATAGAAACCTCCTGCTTGCCAGAAAGCCAAAAGTTTCAGTGAGTCAGGTTCAGTACACACACACACATACACACATACATTCTCACACACACCAATCAAAAAGCCAAATTAATGGTTAAATTTTAGAATAGAAACTGGAATGTTTGGTCAGCTGGGTTATGTTTTTATTTGTTTGATTTCTTTTTCTTTTTCTTTATCTTTATATGAGTCAGGGTTTCTCTACATTGACCTGGCTGTCTTGGAACTCACTCTGTAGACCAAGTGAGACCCAAACTCAGAGATCCACCCACCTCCGCCTTACCAGTATTGAGATTAAAGGTGTGTACCACCATGCCCTGGTGAAGTGGGTTATGTTAAAGATGAAAATCCATTGGTAAATCAATTTTAAGAAGACAAAGTCTTATCCTTACACATAGATGAAGCCAGGCCGAAATTCTATAGTTGAAGATTAGCTGAGATCTCCTGTATCCTTTGTCAGGCAGCATCTCTGATGGGGTGCTTCAGGTAAAGGACCAGCAGGAAGGAAAACAGAAAGAAGGGCAGTAGACTTATGGAGGGACTTTTCCAGAAAGCTTGTTTACCAGATGAAGTGTTAAAAAACATATTTGCTGAGAATCAATGGCCTGGGGGCATAGAAGTTTAGACAATAATAAGAGTTATAACATTCATTATTCGTGGAGTCTATATAAAGCCTTTTCCACGTGGAAAGTATAGTTAGGAGAAAGGTAGGATTGGAGGAGCATGTTGCATTTCCATACCATCACGGCAGAAAATATATATAAAGTGTTATTAAAGAGATGAGTGATTGATAAGGCGTCAGATAATGTGGTAAGGAGTGGAGTCAGTGTGTTCACTAAGTTTATGATGTTGTTTTTTTTTTATATTATAGGAAGTCTTTATTTGATATAAGAACCATGACCCCATTTTTGTCCTCATAACAGACATAACCATGTCGCCGATTTTAATAGTATCTTACTTGACTTTATTATCTTGAACCTGGCCTGGCATTTTCAGGCTCATGAAACTATTAATCTAAGGAGCACCTGCTCACAGTCCCCAGTGAGTTAAATTAACATACGATCGTCTCAGATGGAGCACTATAGAAAGGCTTTTGTAACAGGAAACAATTTTGAGCAATAAAGAGTGTTTTCACCTAAAAGCGAAGGGCTTGCCATTTTTCAGAAGTGCCTTTGGGGACTGCTTTGAATTATAGTCTAAACCTGATTTTGTGGAGAGTGAGAAAAAGATCTTGGCTATTAGGTGTCACTATGACTAAAGTGCCCTAAATGGCTAAATATTTCAAAGAGAGGACCTGTTTCTCTGGGTAACAGGTATGTAGTTCTGAAAGAAGTTGCATTTTAGAACCTGTAGGCTTCCAGGGGAGTTTATTCAAACGTATCAGTAAAATTCCAATAAATCTGTAAAAGAGCAGGGACATTTGTTGCCTGTATATAAGGTCTTTAGTAATTTCTTACGAAAGGTCAAATTTAAAATCTCATTGCAAATGCGTGAAACTACCATTTGCTTGTAGGTTATACAAGCTTCCACATTCTTTACAGCAGAGTATGTATGCATTCTGGGTCAGCTTTTCTTATCAAGAGCTCTCTAGCTCTAGCCATCAGTTTCTGTGACATGCAGAATAATATGCCTCTTCTGGAATTGCTTAGTAATTTGACCGTTTAAGTGAAAGAGCGAATGTCCTTTGCCAGGGTGCAGGTTCTACTCACACAGGTGCTGTAGGAGGAGTTTGAGGTATGATTTGTATGTGTTGCTTCTGTGAACTCAGCTTTGGCCAGAGAACACTTGCTCAGTATCTCTTCTGCCCAACGTATGAAGACCTCTACTTTCAATATACTTATTTTCTCCCAACAAAAGCAGGAAAGGGCACATTATGGGACCTCCCAGGCCAGCCTTTCACAGGGACATGGTCTAAGGCTCTTAAGTGAGCTTATTCCTCTTAACCCAGTGGCTAAATGGTAATAGAGGTACCATGAGAAGAGAGAATTAAGAGACTATTCATAGGCTGGCTCTAAGCACCACTGTGTTATAGATATGTGTTCATAGCAAGTCCCACTCAGGCTGTCCTGTATTACAATGGAAGTACTAAGAAACCTTGGTAGACTTAAATATGTCACTGGGCTGGGTGCAAGATTTCTGAGTTACCTACCAGTCATTCATTTGTATTCCTTAATGTGCATATGACTGGCATAACAGATTTAATAATCCCCTTTAAGTGTGTACTTTGGGACTACTGGAGTACATATTATGTGCCAACTCCACGAGAATGGCCTAATACAGCAAAACTTCCCCTCCGCAGTTGTGGATTTTCTAGAAAACACCTTAGTGTAAGAGTTCTTGACACAGGTTGTAAAAAGGCATCTCAGGATGCTGTCTCATCAGGCCTGTTGAGGAGCTCCTTAGCCCAAAGTCTAATGGGAACCCATAAAGTCACTTACGTTAGGACTTACAGGTCCTATGCTCACTGACACTCACTTCCATTTCGGCTCCTCCAGGGTCGTTATGGCCTATTACATCACTGGAGACTGGAGCTGCCAAATAGACACAAGCACTACTTAGCCCCTATATGTAAATGTTTGCTGTAAAATGGCTTTGCCTCCTCAGCCAGTGACACCCTTATTAGCAATGACTCCAGGGATTCTGGACACTGAGAATGCATTCAGCCCTGGAAGTGTTCTGTAATTCCCAGAGAATACTATTAACATAAAGTGGAAGTTCATTGGGATTGCGCTGAAAATCTGTGGTGCTGCGCTCCGTATTTGCTCTATCAGTATATGCCTGCGACCACCCATGAATTTTACATCTATTTTAATATGGAGTGAATTTTAAGGGGAGGGGGACAGCTTATGATTCTATTTAATAATAGATCTCTGCTTGCTAACCTGGATGTCCTATCTAATAAATCTTCTGTGCCAAGTAATCTAAAATGTTTGTATACTAGTTGTGTAAACATTTATGAGCAACAGTATAGTGGAAAAAATTTTGTCTGTCTGGGACAGTGTCAGTCAAGGCTATATACAAATCTAGGGCATATGTATGTGAATATCATATACATATATGCGTGCATGTGAATTATTTATTTTGAAAATGATTTGTTTTCTTTTTAATTTAATATATTCCTTTTAAGTTGGCAGTGGCAAAAAAACCCAAACAAACAAATAACCAACAACAACAACAACAAAAACCCATCACTGCTTTTACTAAAGGGGAGGAACCTAGGAGGCACAGGATTGACTGGTTTTGCTTTTACAGCAGAGGTAACCTCTTTGCTTCCATCCCGTCATCCTTTCAGCCTCCATACAAGCTTCAGGTAGCATGCCTCTGTCAGATGATGCAGGTCATCTGGTGACAATGATTTCATTTGCATAAGGAGCAGATAGGATCATCTGATCTCTCCTGCAAAGCTGAAGTGACAACACAGAGCTGTGACTTGGTCTTTGTGTTTAGATAAACATAGCTGTCATGTCCCCCAGGCTACACCCCAGTGGCTTAAAAATGGAAAAATTATCTGCAATTATCTCCAGCTTGCAGCCAATTTTCTGTATAACTTAAACAGAAGCATTGAAAAGAAGCCTCCAGATGAAAGATGCCGCGTACATTTGAACAATTCACGGGGCAGAAGTGCTGACGGCTGTGGAAACCGGAGCCCTCCAGTGCTGCCGTGGATTCCAGAGCCAGTCAAAGCTAAATGAGAAAACAAAGATTATTAAAAAGTCTTTTGTGCATGTAATTTTGGCATAATGTTATGAGGTGGACATTAAACGTTTACCAGGGAGACTTGCGGCATCATTAATGCAGCATGCCCTTAATTACAAATACACTCTTATGACTAAAAAATGGGGGAAATGAAGTCCTCTGAGGTGTACTTAGCGATACCCTCATTATGTTTACTGGAATAATTAAAAGAAAGGGCATAATTTTTCTAAATAAAATGTCAGACCTTGAAATGGAAATGGATTTTTCTTGAGAAAATTTACTAATGTGTGCCTGTGTTCTCGGTAGGCATTCATTCAAGGACCCTAACTGGTCTGTTAATGATCATTTCGTATTGTGTTATTTCCAGATAGACTCCTATTAAGAGAAAAAATAATTATTGTAAGCATTGTGAATAGAGCATATTTCATTAGAGTCAAAGAAAATTTATAAAAGTAATAGGAAACTTTTGTTTTCTGTTTTCAAAGGAAGCAGTGAGGCAAGCAGTTGGCCAAACAGCGTCTTCAAGGCTCTCCTTAGCCTAAGTTTCTGATTTGACAGCATCTCAGGTTCCCATTTGGTGGCTCTCAGGTGACCTTTGAGGAAGTAATTTGATAAGCTCGATTACATTTTTTTTCAGTGCAAAGGGATTAATATCAATTTTCCAAAATCTGGTCTTAACATAATTCGATAAGTCAATGAAATTTTAATAATAGTGACATCTTTCATTTGAACTGATTTACCTCTTAAATTATGGCAGAATGGAGGTTGTTTTTTTTTTTAACTTTTTTTTTCATTAACACTTCTTGGTTATTAGTTCATTATTTAGACTTATTTCTTTGGGATGCCTAATTCCTATTGAAATGCTGAAGTTTTACAGTGTTTCTGATATATCACGTCATCGAGTAACCTCTTGCTGAGACGTTCCCAGCTGCTACTTTTTATGGAAAGCATCAAGTTTAATGTATTCTACCTGCTTCCTAACTCTTCCCATTAGGTCCTTATAGCATCTACAACGGACTTAAGCCTAGCAACCTGATAGGAAAGGAACTTCTGCACTTGAGTTGAAGCCACATTGGTTTGGTATGGCAGACATAGTTTATGTGGATGGAATAGGTCATGAGAAGGAGACTGTAATGATTATGGCCAGGATAGCAAAACCAATACAACTCTATGTTATTTACTGTCACCTAATTGGATTTCTTTTTTCAGAAAAAAATAAGTTCATTTATTTAGTATTATTATTAATACTATTCATGGGGGAACACATGGGCATACATGTAGAGGTCTAAGGACAACTTTTGAGTATTGAGCCTGTCCTTATACCATGGGTCCCTGGGATTAAACAAAGGTCCTCGGGCTTGCTCAGCAAGTGATTTTGCCCATTGAGCCACTGAGTCATCTGGCCCACACTGGGTTCATATTTTCTATGTGTATAAGTGCTCATGTCTTCATTGTATTACCATGTTATTCCATATCACTAGATACCGTAGAAGTACAAATAGCCCATGCGAACCCTAGTGGTAGTGGTGAGAATTACATCAAGCCCTAGCTGGAGGCTATTCTCAAAGGGAGTAGTCTGGAATGGTATGGACACAAAGTAGTGTGTGGAGCCAGGGGAAGAGAAGACAGAGATAATGTAGTTTTCCACAGTGTCGAAGGACTACTTAGAAAACACTATTTAGTAGTTAAATTTGTAATGTTTAACTCTATCAGAATAGAAAAGTGGAAGAAAGGCTGGAAGAGACAGTCCCTGTTGCATTTCAACGACAGTCTGGTGACCTGGTAAATAACAAGAGAATATCTCACATCCCCCAGGACACATGAGGAATAAAAGTTATCTTGTGCCACTTTACAAGAATGAGGAGGGCTGAAGATGTTGCTTAGTGGCAGATTGCTTTCTTACAGTGTATAATACAAAGCCCTGGATTCATTCCCAGGACCACTAAAAAAATAAGATGAATAATTGTTAGTTACAACACGTAATTTGGAAGAGACACTAAAATATAATACTGACATCCCTTTGAAAAAAATTCTAGATACCTCTCCTAGGATATTTCACATGTTTCTACCTCATATCACATCTATTTTTCTGCCCTTTGTTTTTTATGTATTACATTTTCATTACTCGGTTGTCATCCATTCTTCAAACTGTGATTTTTAACAGCTCTGGATACCCCATTATATAGCTTTGCTGTAGTTTATCTTCCTACCTAGAAATATTCATGTCTCTATGCTCATGAGAGCAGTGTGATTTAACTTAACAGACCTGTCTCCCACAGACTGAGATGTCAGGGTTAAATGAAAGTGTGTCTGTGTGTCTTGGGTTGAGATCAAGAGGAAGGGCCATCTTCTTGTGTTCTCAAAGATAGAGAAGAATGGTCACTCACTAGAGAGGCAATCTGCATACCAGTTGTGAGAAAGAAAGTGTTCTGGGAATCAGGCAGGTCCTTGTCCCCGAGTCTTGCTCCCTTTTGTTGGACTTCTGGATCTCACAAAGGTAGTGCAAGATGAGCTTGCATATCAAGAATAAAGCCAGGAGGCCATTTTTCAAACAAAATGCTGAAGACAAATAAACTATGCGATGTACACTGCGAGTCTGTGGCTTTAAACTGACCCACAATTATGACCACATTTTATAAAAGAATTCAGTAAATATGCATTATCTATATCATAGCCAGAAGTTTTATGATACAGGATTTAGCATTTTGGTATGCTATGCTATTTCTTATCCTGAATGTGAGCCCCAGAACATGTGTGGCCTTATTGGTCTTTAGAACTTGCTTATATGTTTAAACACTTATGAAAATATTGTATATATCATTGCATAAGTTCTTTTATTTATTTATTCATATTTGATATTTTCTTTATTTACATTTCAAATGTTATCCCCTTTCCTGGTTTCCCCTCCAAAAACTCCCTATCCCATCCTCCCTCTCCCTGCTCACCAACCTACTTACTCCTGCTTCCCAGTGCTGGCATTCCCCTATACTGGGGCATCAGGCCTTCTCAGGATGAAGAACCTCTCCTCCCATTGATGTCCAACAAAGCCATCCTCTGCTACATATGCAGCTGGAGCCATGGGTCCTTCCATGTGTACTCTTTGGTTGGTGGTTTAGTCCCTGGGAATTCTGGGGGTATTGGTTGGTTCATATTGTTGTTCCTCCTATGTGGCTGCAAGCTCCTTCAGCTCCTTCAGTCCTTTCTCTGACTCCTCCATTGGAGACCTTGTGCTCAGTCCAATGGTTGGATGAGAACATCCACCTCTGTGTTTGTCAGGCACTGGCAGAGCCTCTCAGGAGACAACTCTATCAGGCTCTTGTCAGCACTTGCTGGCATCCACAGTAGTGTCTGGGTTTAGTGACTGTATATGGGATGGATCCCCAGGTCAGGCAGTCTTTGAATGGTCTTTCCTTCAGTATCTATTCTACACTTTGTCTCTGTGTTTCCTCCCATGGATCCCTTCTAAGAAGGTCCACTTTTAACTCAACATTATAATTTTATACATACCATTGTGAAGCATATTTACTCTATGATTTTTTCATTTATCCTATTTATGAGCATTTAGGTGGTTGGGTTTTTATACCTGAAGACTCTTGACAATGTTGGTAAATTGCCTGCCAGAAAGTTACTTAAGGACTATCATCAATATCATTCATATGCTACGAAAATGTACAAATCATCAGAGTCTTAACAATATTTGAAAATATTCTTACTATTTTTTATTACAAGTTTTCCATAGAAAAAAGGAGATACAATGAGCTAAGTACACTATCCACATTTCTTCCACTCTTTCCTCTACTGTTAAAATGTTTAAAATTTCACCCTGAGATAAGGACATATTTTGGAGAAAAGTGGCCCTTCGTTTTATTAAACTTGCATTTATTGCATTTATTTTCCTAGTTTGAAGGCTGCTGCCTGAGCTTTTGTCCATTGCATTTTTTCATTTCTAACTCTGGAAGTTTTGCTATTTGTAGTTTTATCTTTTTTTTCTTCCAGAAGATACCAATTTAAAAAAAATAAACATGAGCCTTTCCATATACAACTTCAGTTTTGTTATTCAGTTCCAAGTGTGAGCATCCTTTTTGCCTGAAGGCAAGAGTTTGCTTCAGGGATTTTTCCATGCTTTTCAATCTAGAAACACCCTGAATTTCTGCCTTGGGTTTTGTTGGCAAGTTTCTACAGTTCTAGGCTAGCAAAGAGCCCCCCATCTATGTCTCCTTGGTTCATAATGTAAAGACTTTGCAAAGTTGATATTTTCCTTAACCAAAGAGTTTATTTTCTCCTAGAATCTGTGCTGTTGGAAGCAATTGCAAACAATAACATATTCTTTGTATAAAGCTGCTGGTGTGAAATTTGTTTAGGTTTTAATTTGCCAGACCAATGGGAATTCAGATCTTTTTTTTCAAGCGACATTTTTCTTTTTAATTTTCAGAATTTCCTTTCATACACTTAGGGGGAAATGCCAAAAGTTTCACAAGCATCATATTTGAAAATATGTTCCTGAGATTGGCAGGTGGACATTTCCTTCTCTTGCTGAGGAATAGATAGCTTCACATAGTGTCTATTCCATGGAAATTAAAGGTGTGAGCTGAGAAAGAAACCGGAATAGGTTTTCATTTTTTGACCTACTTTGAAGCTGACTTCTAAAATATTAAATGAAGAGTTGAGCTGAATATTGCTCCCATACAAAGAAAAGGCCCCTTTCTTCCAGAAGGTCAATGTCCACGGAGAGGTACAGCTGCTGATATTATCATCAGGTCATGTCAGCCAATAATTTTCTACCTTCTCATGGAACTTTTTTGTTCCTTTGCTGTTGATCCTCTTCTTCCTTGGAAACGATAAAATGAAGAGATCAAATACACTTCCACGTAGGTTCTAGAAGTTAATCCTCTGTTTCAATTTTGTTGTGGCTCCTCTGTGTTGATGTGTGTGAGGGAGAATCAGTACTTTGGTAGAAAAGATTGAGTTAAATGTGAGGAAAATGAAACCAGCTGAGAAGACAACAGACCATCCTAGAGAAAGGATTCTGCATCTCAAAGAAAGGTATTTTAGGGTGTGTATAGGTGCTAGATGACAAGAATGTAGGATGTATAAAAGCAAATGTTGTCTGCCAGACATGGATGCTGAGGTCTTTAGGTCATCTGGAATTTACAGTAGTGTTCCTCATTCTTTTTGCAAGTAAATTCAAAAGCTGTGACTTGCTTGACGAATCAGGTAGAGTACGGTCACATAAACTATGGCCCATTTGAAGTCTCTGTATCAGGAGAAGAGAATCCAGCTGGTTCTAAACTTCTTACAGAAAAAAGGCATGTGCATGATATAGATAAAATGAGCTAATAACCTATATCTTAATCCAAGGTTGTTTGTGTATATATATAGAGAGACTTGGTCAAATGGATTTTTACTCCAAAGTTTTGACAGAGTCTCTTACATAAGGTATTCGTATTAATATGAGTATTATCTGGCTCACAATAATGCTGTGCTTAGCCATCATGAGAGTTGGTGTTTTCGAAATGGCTGATATGCTGTAATATGAATAGTACATTTTACAAATATGACTTGTAGCTGATACTGATTTGATAAGAACTTATTGCTACTCAGCTTTGTATTAAACACTTAACATGGCTTCTTCCTACAATCTTCAATTCTGTCATTATCCTTGTTTACCAGGTAAAGTGAGTGAAGCACGAGGCAAAGTCATTTTTTTTTAAACTGGGGAGGAGGAATGCAATAAATGCAGGCACCCTGACTTGACGCCTGTGTCCCCCTCTTAAACTATTCTGTTCTCTCTTAATTTTATTTGTAGTATATTTGATAGAGCCACTATGAACCCCCTTTAAAAAATTACATTTATGATGTGGACTGTGAGTTACAATACTATGATTTTATTATTTAAAAGGCCTTTTATCTGAAATAAACTCAGAAAATTGGATTCCGTAAACAGAGGGCACCGAATGTTGGAACCGCACATAATGTGATGAGAGTCTTTGTTCAGGGATAAGAGAGCCAATCAAGAGTGTTTGTTTCCATTCTTGCTTTCTTTTCCATTAATGTGTTCATAAAAATGGAAATCGGCTGTTAGAAAACATGGAGAGCTAAGAACACAGAGTACTCACACCATCTCATACCAGAATAATATGTCAACAATTGTTGACTAGTTAGCAACATCCTATCACTGCAGGTTAGGTGTTGAGAAAAGTGATGGGCCTGATGCTTCTGTTTGTTTTCTAGCCTCAATAAGAACCAGTGTCCTAGAGCAGACTGCCAACATGGTGTCTCTGTTTAGATGTTTAAAGTCTAACAGGTTTATGATAGGAGTCTTGATTTTTTTCTCCCCAAATCAATTCTGCTTCCGTTTGTTCCTTATCTGTAAATGGCAGCTTATATTCATCTATGGCTCAGAGTAAACAGTCTAAGAATCGTACTCAATTCCTCTGTAATAACACATCCTAGCAAGGCCTGTTAGCAAAAGCTTCAAAACAGATTGCAGATTGTACCATTTTTCATCATCCCTGGTGTCAAGAACTATTCTCAACCAGTCCTCAGGGTTAGGCTGAACCCTGTGGGACCTTTTAACTGTCCTCTATGTTTTTATCCCTTGTTCTATTAGCACAATTATACACATTTTGTAATATACTGTGATATGTGATATAATATATAAATGTGGTTTTTGATGTATATTTGGCTCTCCATATCTTAAGATCATATATCTAAATAATGAACCAACCAATTGGGATTTAAAAAAGAACTTGTCAAAGATCATGTCTGTCCTAAATATGTACAGATATTTTCACATCATTATTCCCTAAGTAATAATGCAGGACAATTACCTACACAGTATCACATGGTAGTGGCTAATCTAAAGCTGATTTAAATATGCAGAGAACTATGAATACTTATAATACACAATTTCATAAAGTGTATGTAAGCATCCATAGATTTTGGTACCTACAAAAAATCCTAGACCAGTTCCCATGGATTTAGAGGGATGACTGCAACTTTAAAAATTTGATTCTTTTGATCCCTTCCTTATTCTGTTTTATCCTGTAACACTGTACTCATTCAAAAAGAAATCTAGCCTGTTCCCACTGCCTGGAAGGCGCTACATAACCTCCTAGAGCTCTGCCCTCACTAGTCCTTTTCTCACTCATGGCTCCTCAAGTCCCTCCTAGCAGTTTATTTCTGCCTCTTTGATGGGGCTGGGATCTGGGGACACAGAGATGCTTGTCAGCATTGGCAGATGACCCACGTGGCCCTGCCTATACCCCAAACTACATCATGGAATGTAATTCAGCTTAGGTGGTCCCAGAACATCAGACCTCCAAAGAGGACATTTTCCCATCCTACAATCATATTGATGCTTGCTCAGCTTTCACGCTTATAGGAGATCTGGTATGTTCAGGATGAAATGCCCATGGGTTTGCATTCTAAGCATCTTTGCATATCTGTTTCTATTAATTCAGGTCATTTTTTTTTAAATCCTCTCAAAGGAGACTGTCCGATCATCATCTCTAACCATTCTTCTCAGAATCCTTTACCAGTTCCCAAGCATGCTTGATATTTTACTATTTTTTTTGTATTCTATTTCTTGCAGAATTTTATTAAAAATATTAAATAGTCAGGACAGTGCAGTTAATCAGCCAGATGGCTGGAGGCTAGTCTTTGTTTTTGTACCTTCTGACTGATGTCAGTCCAGCTACAGCTCACTACTTATTATGTCAGGTATTGTCCAACTTTTCCTTTCCAGAATATAGATTCCTCAGGGCAGGAATTGTGTCTTGTGTGGCTTTAAGATACATATGTTGAAGAAATGAAGTAAATTAAAAGATGGGTTTGGTAATATAACTATATCTAAGATCATTATTAATACACATTTGCTTATTGGAACAGAATTGGCTGTTCTGTGAGTCCTCAACATTTGAAAGGTACTTAATCTTAAAAATTATGAACATTTTATTTTTAAATTAAAAACACTTAACCAATAAATCAGTACATGTGGAAATACCACTTAAAATTCTCAACAATAACATACTATTTGTTTTTGTGGATTAAAAAATTAGAAGTTAGTTCATGTTGTTGTTCATCCTAAGGGGCTACAAACCCCTAAGCTCCATTGGTCTTTTCTCTA
>NW_022196898.1:58231571-58243045 GCF_008632895.1 Mastomys coucha | reverse complement strand
AAAAAAAAAAAAAAAAAAAAAAAAAAAAAAAAAAAAAAAAAAAAAAAAATTAGAAGTTATAGACAGAGCTGGAGTTTATCTAGCTAACCCCTGACTTTGATTTATTCCTTATGTCTGTCCTTCATCAAAAGAAAACTCGTCTTGTTTTGGTATTTCCTCCTCATCCATGATTTTATACATTTTGTACTGAGTTTACATATTTAAAAACAATGTATAGTCTTAATATTGGATTTAAAAAATCTTAGTAATTGATTTTTGTCATTCTGCATTTTAAATTATGTAGTTATCTATACAATCTAGTTTGTTCATATTAACATTTATTACTAATATATTGACATGGTAATAATATTTATTATGAACAACATTTTTATCAACACCAGTATATAAGAGCATATGTATATTTGTGTGTGTGTTTGTGTGTGTATTATATTTATTGTAGGAATTCAAGAAGTTTCTTTTTTAAATTTTTAGTTTCTTTCTGCCTATCAGTTATGAGCCATTCACCATGCCTCCACCCCAACACACACACACACACACACACACACACACACACACACAAGACCTTTAGACCTTTATCAGACCTTTGGTGTATATTGGAAAGATTTTAGTTTTGCTTTGTGTTTCTAAAGTATGTACCCTGAACCTAATGTGTTGTGTTGGAGACCATGTGTACTTTTATCACATATTGGGCCCTGTTGGGTATTCCTTAACAAATGATTCTAAGCTTTGTTCTACATTCTTTACTTATATACTGCTCCATGTTATGCCATTCAATACATAGAGAAAATTGTTTCATGTATTTCCTTAACTCTGGGAGCTTCTTGTAGCCAGCTCATGAACTCTCACAGAAAGCACGATCAACTCAGAATTCTTGATAAAATTGTATGTACCACAACTATTGATTTTTTCTTATATTTAAATTATTTAATAGTAAATCACTTGGAGGTTGTATAGCATCCCTAATAAATATTCATCATGGTAAGTCAACAGGCAAGAAGGGTGATATTGGGACAGCTACACATCTAATCCCAGTCACATACAAATTTTATCTGGGTCTTCACACAGGGACTACACATTTTAAGAACATCCCTTTGAAACTGACTGGAATGGAAAGGTGTGCTAGGACCTATATATATATATATATATATTTCTTACAGCTTTAAAATTTAAAATTTACAGTTTTTAAATTATGGTTAGTGGTTAGCCATACATAATTATTTTTCCAAATTCCCTGTCTTCATTACTGGAGTCTAACCATAGCCTTGTAGAGTTATTTAACTGGAAGTCCCTCTGCTTACTTTGCAAGATGATATATAAACACTGCCTCATTTATCATCACTGGGATGACTTGTCTCCTAGATGAAAATCTGGGGGTGATATGTAACTGTAATAAATTTGGACAGCAAGGAAAAGGTTCCATTTTCAATTAAAGCCACAGTCAGGAAGTTTCCATTTAGCCTGACAGAGAGGTAGACCAGAATGTATTTTCAATATTTTCTGGTTTGTTTGTTTGTTTGTTTTGTTTTGTTTTTTTGAGACATGGTTTCTCTGTGTAGTCCTGGCTGTCCTGGAACTCTGTAGACCAGGCTGGCCTTGAACTCAGAAATCCACCTGCCTCTGCCTTCCAAGTTCTGGGGTTAAAGGCATGCATCATCACTGCCCAGCTTTTTTTTTTTTTTTTTTTTTTAAGATTTATTTATTTTTTTTATATGAGTACACTGTAGCTGTCTTCAGACACACTAGAAGAATGCATCAGATCCCATTACAGATGGTTGTGAGCCACCATGTGTTTGCTGGGAATTGAACTCAGGACCTCTGGAAGAGTAGTTGGTGCTCTTAACCGCTGAACCATCTCTGCAGCCCCCTATTTTCTGGTTTGTTTTGGGAGGAAGGGAGTGGAGATAAGATAGCAGTATTGTCAGTAGGATTTCTAGTTCTCTGTGCTCCCCTATAAACAGCTGACTGCTTTCTGGAACTTTGAGTTGTAGCTACTTAGAAATAGGTCTCCCTGAATGGGATGCTAACACGAAAAAGTGTATGCATGCCTTGAAGGGTATTTTATTTGCATTCCAATTGACCACAAAGGTTCAATTTGAAGTTTAACAAAGTCGCTTCATTTCTTTGTTCTGAGGAATAAGATGATGATATGTTTAGGAGGTGCATCTGGGAATTTCTAAAGGTTCAGTGCATAATAATTGTCTATATGATGGTTATGACTACGGCCTTTGTTCAAAGCTCCAGGTTTTTTGGTCTCCACTTCTGCTCTGAAGTTGTCTTCTGAATGTTTTCTGTAGCTCTCCTTTCTGTGAGTTGCCTGGCTTTTCCTGACGCTGCTAATGGCATTTAATAACTAAGTGCTTATGAGGTTCAGGCTCCAAGCCAGGTTTTTAAAATCAGAATGATTTCAGAACTGTGGTTTTAAAGTAAATGAAATGTATTCTAAATAACACAGTATTAAAATAATCATTCATGGGTGCAGTGGCATTTGCACTGAGATTATAATGGTTTCCTATGTTAGCAACTGCACTGGGCATGGCTACAAACACCACAATGTCTAGTACAAGAATTCTACCAAAATAAACTTCTGTGCAAATAAATAAATGCTCGTTTTTGTTAATAACAATTAGGGAAGAATTCAGAAGTTCAGTACGTCCAAGAAATTCCAGACGGTAACTAGAAATGCTTGTTCTCACATTGGTTAATGTTTGGAGACCATCGTACTCATCATCTTCCCCCTTCTATGCAAAGCATCCCCAGATCTCTACTGATATCACTATCTGGAAAACAAAACACTGTTGATTGAAACCCTGGCTCTGGAAATTCTACTTCGTTCATTCCATTTTATTTCTTTATTGTTCCTATTTGAATGTAATGTGCTCAGTTAGAGATACCAACACTTTGTACCATCAAGACGACTATATGAATTGAGAAGTGCTGCAGTTTTCTTTAAAAGACATACCTTGGGCTGGAGAGACGGCTCAGCCATTAAAGGCTAGGCTCACAACTAAACATATAAGAACCGTACCTTGCATTATGGCTTAAAAAGGCAAAGTGGTGTAGATCACAGATTTTACCTGCAGCTCGCCTGAGGACACTTGGTTTTAACACAACCTATTTAACTGTGCTTAAAGGTCCTGTGAATTATGAGGATGCCTCAGATAAGTCTAGATCTTCCACAGGACTTACACCGCCTTTTGGAATGAGTACCACACAATGAGAAAATCCTTCCGCAGGCTATAGTGAAACTTTATTGGTATAACGTTGGATGATGCAAAGTAACTAGCGTTCATAATTTACCTCACTGAACACCAGCTATGAGCAATGTGTTGACGTGGAAAGACAAGGCTAGAGGAGACATATAAATGCCTGGGCAGTACATATCCATAACACCGAGGGATGGAGAAAAGGAAAGACCATCCAGCTTAAGGGAAGTCCACATATTTTCAAATGCTAAATTTGTTCAAAGGTGCTTTTAATTTTATACTTTTATTCTTAAAGCTATTAACATGTCCAGTTTTATCACTGAAATTTTCACAATAAAATAGCTTTGCTCTTGGGAGTAGAGATGTATCCACTGATCCCTGACTCTTTGTGAATTATACTTTTCTAGCAATTTAAAAGCAAGTTTCTTAGTGATAAAACTGCCCTGCTGTGGTCAGCAGTTTTCCTGAGCAACACCTCACAATCCTCCACACCTCATTTTGTAGTTTTCAGTTTCTATTCGGCTTTCCACAGAATATTATAATGTCCACTAAAACAGCAACAGTACAGTCTTTTCTCTGTTGTGCCCTAGAAATTAATATAGAGTCTGGGACATTGGGGCTTTTTAACATATGGCCATGGAATTAAGAATCCCACCAGCCTAATTTCTTAAACTTCTGATATACCAAGTTTTGTTCTTTTGTTTTTTAATTTTTGCACTTTTTTTCTGTTATCCTGTCATTTCTGTATGGAAGACTCTCACAGGTGGCGACTCAGCAATAATTTTTTGTGTTGTGTCCCAGTTTAAACATGGTGTTGGATGTTCCCAATGGTCCACATGTTAGAAATTTGTTCTATGTTGTGACAACAATGGGAGATGATGTAGACTTCTAAGAGACTTGGGACGGTGCTGGGGGGTAGGGGTGGGGAGCCTTCAGACTATTGTGGCCTTGCCTTTGAAAGCAATGAAGTATTTTGTCATGGCACTCTGATTAATGGGATAAACAAAACTAATTGTTTTCATTGTGAAGCCGAGATATATCAATCTGCTAACACATCGCTGGTGGATGTGCTTACACGTCTCCTTTAACCACACCTTCTCTAACTTAATGGTGTTCCTGCCACAGGTTAGACCAGTTCAAATATACTACTTATCTACCACCTATTGTCTCCCACACAATTATTCCCCTAACCCCCTACTTTTCCCATTCAATGCCAAACCCCATTCCCCATTTAGCATTGCCTATAGGTGCATGGGTGTGTGTGACAACCTATTGAATCATAGTTAGCTCCTCAGGAATGTAACCTTAAAGAAAACGGACTCCTTTTCCACCAGTGACCAATTGCCAATAGATTCTTATATAGGGGTGTACCTTCGTGAACCCCTCCCCTCTTCATGCTTGTACTTAGTTGGCTTGATCTTGTGCAAGTCAGGTGGCTGCTAGCCCTTTCACTGTGTGTTCATGTGCAAAGCTCTGCTGTTATGTCAGGCATGTACTGTTTTGCTACAGAAATCTACCACTTCTGGTTTTTACAATGTTTTTCAGCCCCTCCCTTTTTTGTGTGTGAAAATTACAGAGTCTTATGGGAAGGATTTGTAATATAGACATCTCATTTAAATTGCACATGCCCCAGCCTCTTGTTCCCTGAACACTGACCTACAGTGGGTCTCTGTATTAATCACCTTCTACTGCATAAAACTTTTCTGATGAGAGTTGAAAGATATACAAACCTATGGGTATAAAGATAAAATATAGGGGTAGTTTATTGCTACGTCCATTTAGCAGAATAATAAGTGAGTTCTTTCCTAGGACCTATGACGTAGCAAACCATGAGGTTTTAGCCTGGTTAATGGTAGCAGGCATGGGTCCTATCTTGTAGTATGAACTTTAAATGAAATTACAAAGTGGTTGGCTACTTTTATAACATGTATGCCATCATTATATATTGCATGATAAGTGGCTACATGGATAAGACTGTTGATGCATTTTTTTTTCCCACTGTAGTGGAACCTTCTAGCTCTGTGAATTCTAGCCAACATGGATGAAATGTTTTGGTTGGTACAAGTTTGATATTTTTCTTTTATGACCTGTTGCTTCCTAATAAGAAACAATTATAAAATCACCTAAATTTTACTTGATTTGCCTTATTGTGTTTGAACTGATGGGTTTTGGTCAACTGGACCTAAGAAAGAGAACTCATTGGGGGAGTGGCCTTTATCAGGTAGCCTGTGGGGATGTCTTTAGGGACATTTTCATGAATGCTGATTGATGTAGGAGGGTACATCTCACTGTGGACAGTGTCATCCCAGGGGAAACATGCCTGGGCTGTGTAAGAGAGGTAGCTGAGCAAGCCCGTAAGTCACTTTCCTTCGCAATCTTTTCTCCACTGCCTCCAGGTTTTTGCCTTAAGTTTCTGCTTTTGTTTCCCTTGATGACAGACTGTAACCTGTAAGCTAAAATAAACTCTATCCTCCCCAACTTGTTTTTGGTGAATGTTTTATCACAGTAAGATAAAAGTCACTAGGATGGTATTCAAAATCAAAAACTTTAAAACTCTGAGTCTGCCTTCAATACTCTTTTGATTGGCCCCAAATTACGGATTATACTAAGAAAAACTTTACTCCAGAAGAATCTCGCCATAACTTAACAGACGTGAGTATTGTTTTTACCTAGTTTATTAAATATGTATGAAAATACATGATTCATTGTTATCCTCCTTAACATTATTATGTTCTAAATCTAAAGATGATATTTTTAAACTAATAATTCATATTGAGTAAACACAATTTTAACTGCTTTCATGTGTCTTGACTCATTGATCCCTAACATATAGAGGTAGAAATTATCTATTTTTTAAAAATAGAAGAACCAAGAGTTGAAAGATAAATGTTTTTTCTAAGTCCCAATAACTAATAAAGGGTATTGCTGGATTACCATATGTACCATAGATTATACTTAACCTTTATTGAGTGTTTTGTAGCAGGCACTAAGTGCCCAGCATGATTAACTAAGTCCTTGAATGAAAGCTTGAGTAGATTTCAGAAGGATGTAAATATATCATCCTGAGTTTGCAATTTCCTTTAAAGCAGTTTTTGTTCTTTTCATATACATGTTGCTTGTTACCTAAGTAAGCACTTGGCAAAAGAAGTTTGGAGTTATTATTGATGCTTCTTACCTTGGGTTGTCATAAGGCTTATGAAAGGCTTCCACAGAAAGAATGCTAGAATAGACTCCTCTGGGTAACAGCAGGATCACTGACATTGGACTACTGACAAATGGATACCAGAAAAGAACTTTGAGATCTCTGGAGGTCTGGAGGTAAAGCACCATGTAATTTTACAGAGTAACTAATGGGAACTTTACTGTGCAGGAGATGATTCATGTAGCCATACTCAGAATGAACAAGGCAGTTTTTAAATGTGACTCTACTTGGTATTCTCTCATCTTCAGTCTCTTTATTATGTGCATAGCATGCCATTGGCAATGTCCTCAGTTCATTTTACAGTCATCCCGGCAAGAAAGGACCTTAGCTCAAGATTCAAATAAAAATGACGTCAAGAATCTGTAAATTCATGTTTTAATTAAATCGTTATTATCCTATATAATGAGACACTATATCCATATGACTATTTTTGATAGGTAAATCCAATTTGTTTTTTAATATGCTAGGCAACAGTATTTCTCTCTAAGTAGAAATTGCCAGTGTCTTGTGCCTGATGAGATGTTTCTGTATATTTTTGCTCATGAGCCTCTCCACTCATCCCCTTAAAATTGAAATGTCTTTACTTTGAGGAGATATTTAATATCAGATAGCATGAGGTTTCTTTAAGATAATAATAAGATATCATAAGATAAAACAAAAACTATTTAGGCAAAACAAACAAACAGAAAGAAAAGAGCCCAAGAGAATCCATAAGAAACAGAGATCCACTCATTCTTACACACAAAAATCCCATAAAAGCACTGAACTGGATGCCATAGTATATACACACAGGACCTATAGAGTAAAAAGAAAGAAAAAATATGCAAATAAAATGAAATAAAACTAGTAAGATTAAAATAATAATAAAATAAAAGAATACCCTTGACATGACATTATGAGACAAGGAACCTCCAGAGATATGCTCGAGTTCATTTTCTGTTGGCCAACTACTGCTGACCATGCAGCCTACTCTTAAGAGTACTTAGTTTCCCAGTGAGACTTCCTTTTGAGGAAGCTACATTTTCATTTGCGTGTGGTTATCAGCTGGAAACTGCTTCTGGGTTATGAATGGGAACGTGTGTCTGCTCACTCTTTGGTTCTAGTCCTTCAACTGATGCAGACCCAGGTAGGTCATGACATTCTCTTGATTGAGAGGGCCTCTTTTTCTTGGTATCTTCCACCTCTTTAGGCTCTTACACATTTTTTGCCTCCTCTTCTATGGGGTTCTTCAAACCCTAAGGAGAGAGATTTGATGGAGATACCCCATTTAGGACTGAGTGTTCCAATGTCTCTTACTTCTTCCATAATATCTGCCTATGGGAATCTGCATTTGTTCCTGTCTGCTTCAGAAGGAAGCTTCTCTGGTGATGGCTGAGTAAGGCACTGATTTATGGATATAGCATAATGTCATTTAAAGTCATTTTATCACTTTACTTTTTTAGACCTGCAGTATTTGATTTCAGCCTAGGTCCCTGGGCTGTCTATTCTTTGGTTTTTGGTTATCCAAACAGTGTCAGGTGTGGTGTGCATGACATCTTTGTGGAGTAGGGCTTCAGTCAAATGAGATGTTAGTTGACTACTCACACTAGCTTTGTGCCACCATTTCCTAGCATATCTTGCAAGCAGGATCAATTCATAGATAGTTATAATGTGAGGTGCCTCCTGGATAAACAAGAGGGCAAGGTGATTGTATACCGTTTTCATATATGTGACCTCATGGGTGTTTTTTTCTTGGACTTTTATGCTCAGAATAGGTTTATCTATTCCCCAGTATTTTTGAGAAATAATAAAGCAACAATATATAGAGAAATACCTGAAAATCATGGGGTATATGTAGAGATATCTTGAGAGCTTGAAAATTTGATTGAATTGGTTACCAAATTAAATCATATACCATACTTGCTTTTGATAGACTGAAATGGTTAGAGACCAACTTCATGTATAGACTAGCTCTTTCTTCCTTTCTTTTTCATAAGTCACATTTGTACATATGTTTATTGGTATCGTAAAAATTAAAACTAGGTATTTCATCCCAATTCTGATTGCTTGAGCTTGTAGACTTTTTCCAAGAATGGCAGGTCACTGTAGAGCCTCTATCCTTTCCAAAATGAAATCTTATGAGTTGAATATTCTGGTTAGTCTTAACTCTTGGAAGAGAAGGCAAAATTATAACAAGCAGGACTCTAATAGTCTTTGGTTGGAGAATATTGTTTCTGGCTGGGCTGCAGTTTGTTCTAGAGAAAAGGGAGATAGCCTAGTGGTGTTTAAGAGTAAAACTGAAACATTATTTACTTCTTCATCTTCTCTTGATCTGGAGTTTCTTCCTTGTGGGTTCCATTTTCTTTGTTCCTCATGCAGGAGCAGAAACCCCTCATAATTAAAGTCTTAGGAGTATTTAATGCTACTGCTCCATTTAGAAAAATCTACATTTTATTGTTTCTTGCAAGAAGGTGAATGAACAGTCAATGATGAAATCTAAAATGCTGTGGTGTAGATTCTAACCCAAGAAATACACTTCTGCCTTCTCTATATTCTGATAACCCCTTTCTCCTTCAACTGATTATTTTCTATACAACCATCAAAGCAGAACTAATAATAGACACAAGTTAAGATGTACACTACAACCTATCATCTCTTAAGGCTGTAGGGCTGGTTAGAATGGTCCAAATTTGATAAGATGGGCTGTCAGAAAGGGTAGTAGGATGATCTGAAGCGGTTGTCCACAGCTGGAATATCTTCCTATTCATAAAGGCCTCAGTTATGCTCTTAAAGCCTTTAAATTAACTAATTCAGCCAGACAGAGGTGGTACATATCTTTTCTCCCAGTACTCGGGAGGCAGAGACCAGCAGATCTCTGTCTGAGTTTGAGGCTAGCCTGGTCTACAGTGTGAGTTTCAGGACAGAAAGGACCACACAAAGAAATCTTGACTTAAAAATTTAAAAAAATAGCTGGGCAGTGGTGGCGCACGCCTTTAATCCCAGCACTTGGGAGGCAGAGGCAGGTGGATTTCTGAGTTCGAGGCCAGCCTGGTCTACAGAGTGAGTTCCAGGACAGCCAGGGCTACACAGAGAAACCCTGTCTCGAAAAACCAAAAAAAAAAAAAACCAAAAAAAAAAAAAATTTAAAAAAATAACAGTAACAACAACAATAATAAACAATTAATTGAATAAAACTTATCACATAACCTGAATGTCTATTGTTTAAAGTCAACTAACAAGCAACTGTAATCACTTCTATGGGATGCTGTCATAGACACAGATTAATGTTTAAGTAAAGAAGTGGTAGCCTAGGAAAGTCCTGGGCTTCAAAAAGCAGATCCCCATGCTTTGCTAGAAAGCCCTCTGCTGACTGAGCCACTTTTCCATTCAGTTAACTATTTAGGATCCTAACTTAAAGTACCCTTTAGACCTAAAGAAATGAAGTTAGATCCAAAGATGATTTGAGTTTAAGAAAGAAAAGTTGGAAACTTCTTTTTTCATGGGCCACAACATTGTCCTTGGGCCACAACTTAAGTATCTATTCAATATTTATTTAGTATTCTTTAGTAATCTTATACAGGATAATTTACTAGGTTTAAGGAACATGGTACAAAATTGATTAACTGTCTTTGTAAATCATAGAGCAACTAATAACAAGCAAAAAGTAATATGTTGACACTAGTAAAAATTGTTATTTAAATGGCAGATTTATTATTATTAAGATTCATAAGCAGGTGCAAACTGAGCATAATTATTGGTGTTGATTATTTAAAACATTTGGAAATTAAATGATTGAATAGAGTATTTGGCACTATTTAAATGTTTTATCAGCAGCTACTATGGATCAGGTTCTGAAAACACATTATAATTTATAGTTATCACTGCTAACCTCATACTCAAATATAATCAGACATTTTTTATATTGAAGGATTTTTTTCATATTTCAATTCTCTGCTTTGAAACTCTTTAACATGAGTAGGAGCTTATGGCAAGGAATTCATTCTCTGTGTCTTAATATGGAGGCCATCTTTACCTGTAGCCCACACAGACACAGGAGCTTCACACCATGCTCAGATAAGACAAAGTGTCCCTGTATTGATTCTGGCCCTTAGTGTGATGTGAAATTGGATCAATTAGTCTGAGTACATTCAGTCAATATGATACACACACACACACACACACACACACACATATATACATATATATATATATGTTTATATGACATTTTCTGTATTTTGAACCAACACATTGTACCTCATTACTTTTATGTGTTAGTGTGTGAGTTATTGATGTTTACAAATGCATAACATATTTTTTCTTTCTACCCCATCTCTTCGTGTATATGATTATAACATTATTTTGCTAGCTAGTTCTACCTACATATACATATATAAAGAGATAATATATATATAGAGAGAAAGAGAACTAGCAAAATATGTACAGACCCAGAGAGACATCTATATACAGACATATATCATATATGTACACACATATGTAGAGATAGAACTAGAAAAGTACATCTAAACATATATAGGCATATAGAGATAACATATAGACATATATACACAATATATTATATATATGTGTGTATATGTGTACACATACACACATATGTATTTGTATACACACATATACACTCACAAGCCCACATATACTTATATACCAACTTGGAGTCTGTATCTCCCAGCAAATGGCTTTTGTTCTTCTCCTCCTTGGCAGTATTTTTGGAAGCCAGGGGCAGAAGATACTGAGAAAGAGAGGTTTTTGACTTGGGATTCAGGTTAAAAACCCTGGGTTCCTATTTTGGTCCCCTAGGTGGCAATGGTCTGCCATTGTGTGTCCCAGCAGGGGCTCAACAGGCTTCCTGGGCCAAGTAAACTGCAGGGATTCATTCCTCAAGAGTAGCCATTCTCAGTGCTATAAACTCCAATTTCCTGCTCCTTGTAGGCAGAGCTGCTCAAGGAGAACTCACAGGGACAATTTCTAATCATATCCCAGACAACATCACCAGCTTCCTCACCACAGATTTATATTGACATATAAAAATAGTTTTAACTAGCCTTTGTAGTTTTGCTTTTGCTTTTTTTTTT
>NW_022196898.1:58136199-58231137 GCF_008632895.1 Mastomys coucha | reverse complement strand
AAAAAAAAAAAAAAAAAAATCAACCAACCAACCAACCAACCAACCAAAACAAAACAACAACAACAAAAACCTATATGGTATTTGTCCACACACAATTACCAAAATTCTTCACGATCTACTTCAGAAACATCATATGGAACATGTGTGCTATAAGGTGTGGAGTCAAGTTTCAGAACTTAAGATTTACAATTATCTTCTCACTGTCACTAGGAACAAACCAAGCATGATTTGGTTAAGGACATTCTTAGAAGGCGACAGACACTGATTTTGCCTTTAAAAGTTGTCTGAAAAAGAAGTTAAAATTCTAGAAAATCAACCCAATTAGGAGTTTGCTTTGTTTAAGGGTTGATTTTCCATGTGTTGTGGCTTCAGGGCTTTTGCCTTCCCGAGCCTTGCTGACTCTTCCGGAAGTCAGTGACTGAAGGCACAGATGAAGCTTTCAGCCTTAAGATTCAGGTTTTCCTTTTCAGGTGTCTAGCCAATGAAGTAAGTCACTGGGTTCTTTGGTGGGAGGAGAGGAGAAGACTCCAAAATGGAATTCCAGTGATAGTAAATTTATTGAGTTATACTGGAAAATAAAGGAATCTGGCATTTAAAATACTCCATGCTTGGTACCTTCTTCAATATAAGAAAGTAGGTCTTCTATTAAACTCTGGAATAGAGGATCTGGAATTCTCTTTCTGCGATTATCATGTCCTGAACTTGACTCTTAAGAATAGCTACAATTTCTAGAGAAATCATACCAGTCAGGATAGATGGCTTCTCTGTTTCAAACTGGTGTGTGAGATTGGTACAGGAGAGCCCAGTAATGAATTAACCAGCCCACAAGGACAGTATAATAGTTCTCTTCTAGGGACTGAGTGTATACTTCACTTCCAAGCCATTGTGTGATACGAGTCTAAGAATCATACAGCACTGTTTCAGTGATTAATTGAGATACACACACTCAAGATATTGCCCTTTTTTAATGTTTTGCTTTGCCTAGTGCACCATAACACATCCCTCCCACCCCCGACCCCCATCTACTGCTTCAGTGTTCTTTAAAAGTTTGAATTCTTTCTCTCCCCTTTGTGCTCCATTTTACCCACTCTGACCCAGGACACAGGAAGACTGGCACATCTTTAGAAAAACCCATCCCTGGTTGAAATCGATGGATATTTCTCAGTTTCAATGATAGATAAATTGAAGAACCTTAAGTATTTTTCGTTTGACTCGAAACAGAGAAGGATTGAGTCTAAGTTCTTCTGATAACATGTTATGACCCTGACCATAGTCTCTGTGATTTGCCTGACAGTCTTGTATGCTAAATTCTTCTTCCTTCAATGAGCCCCCATGTATTTGACATCTTGCAAGAGAAGTTTTACAGCTCTTTGTTCTCACAAAAGACTAAACTCAACTGGAGAATAGTGAGGTGCTTTCTGAAGCTTAGCTGGATCAGTAAAGAGAATGGCTTTTCTCTCCTGGGAGAGAGATTGGAGTCTTGGGCTTTTTTTTTCTCAATAAACTTAAATTCTCTCTTGATTTCTTGGTACTGATTAATGAACATTCTAAACTAGTCAGTATCACTACCAGGAGTGGGTTAATGTAGCATACAAAGGAATGTTTGCTCTATCCCACTTCAAAAACGAGTGAATGAATAAATGAATAGTTAAAATACATTATGAATAATTAAATGTAGGAATAAATAAATAAATAAATAACCAAATAAATAAAATATATGTTAGTATTGCTGGCATTAAACAAGCATAATTTACCCTTCTAATCCATATATTACTCCAGAAACTTTTAAAAGTTGTTTCTGGGGTAGAATCACATAGACTGAATGATGGCCATGAATGAGCTAGCTCATGTCATCTTTTCTTTCTATTCTTTATAAACATTTTATGAGGTATTTATTATTATCCTCCATGTATAAGTGGAAATAAGAGTCAAGGAAGTCAGTAGCCTTCCCAGGGACACATATGGATATTTGATCCCTGCTGTGGAATGCAGCATTTTGGATAAATGCTTGCAAATCGTTCATGGTACTCAAATATCAACATATACTTACTGATGGTGATATTAAGTTTCTTTTTTCATCCTCATTCCCTGATCACTTTTAATTTTGGAGCCTTATGGACCCTGTAGGTTTGTTTTCTAGCCAGTGTCCTACGAAGACTGAGTTTTATGCCTTCCCATAGTCTTCAGATTACGTCTATTCTATCAGTGGCATTTGAACACACTGCTGGATTTTCTGGTTTGGTTATGCAGTTTACCTGTTAGCATAAGAGCTTTTATTTCTAGATCTACATGAGAAACTTCTAGAGTGTTTTAAGGAAATGTCAGTGTTTTAGACCTACCTTGAGGGGTAAAGTTCTCATGAATTTTTTGTAATAAACCTAAACGATTACAAAGTTTTCAAGATCAAGAATTTAGTTCACTAATTCATAAGGGAAAGGATACTTCATTCATATTTTAATAACCTATAATAATAACAAGCGATTAATAATAAACAATTGTCAGTTGAATTGATAAATGAATGGATGAGTAAGTGAATGAATGAATGAATTTTAAAAATACCAATTTTAACGTTGTCATATGATGCTGGAGAGACGACTTGTCTGTTAAAGCCTACACTCACAACCAAAACTACGAAATACCAATTTAGCATATATTTTTGCATTTTACTTTTTTTGCACTGCATTTTTTTGCATTTTAGTTTACTTATTTATCTAATCAATATGTAGCCTATGAATGTATGAATGTTAGATTATTATCAAATATTGAACAATATTTATAATACTAATTTACTCTCTGCTTTATGCAACCTGTATTCGTCTACTGGATCTTGACACAGGGTCCTTCTGTAATGTTTCATAAGAAGTTCCCAAACTCAAGAAAAAAACAATTTATTGAGGGGAATTATGTTTATCGGTAGTACAATCAAAATGAGATTTCTTTGCATGTTTACCTGAGATTTGAAGGACCTTTGCTTCCTGGTATGTTGCATCATGGTCAAATTTATTATCAGAGAACAAGAGGCATTTTAGAAATCAACAAGCTGTGCAAGATCCTGGCACCAGCACACAGCAGGCTACGGCCTTGGGCTACTTCGTAGAAGAGATCGATTCTTTCCCTAGGTAGCTGCCAGGATATTACTAGATTTCTTAGCTCCCTAAGAATAGTGTGCTGGGTTTTCAGAGCTGTCAAATATCCAGGTCAAGGTTTAATGGCAGTCAATGCTCAGAGTCATCCTTTCAAAGTACTGGAAGACATGTTGGCATAATGAATGCCACCAAAATATTGTTTCCCATTTGCTTTCTGTTTTTAACTAAATCAGTGAAGCAAGTTGTAAGATAGGTGTCATAGGAAAAGCTGCTACAAAATTTGCAAAAAAAGGTCAGTCTTCCAAAATAATAGAATGTTGAAGGCAAGGAGGAAGCATTGACGTGAGACCAATGGTGGACATTCCATAGCATACCACATTTCATTTGTCATAGTTCATAGAGTAGCATGGCAGGAAATGTAGTGATGTTAAAGGAGGTATGGTAACAATTTATAAATTTTTAAGTTGGATATATCTCTGTACAAATCCTAAGAAATTTTAGTGTCAACAATCACAAATTCTTGCTGGAGGCTCTCTGAAGGTAAATCCAGATATTCCATATAAATCAAGTTATTTACTTGCTGGGGTCTCATTATTTTAAGAACTTGCATTTAGATTGGAAGAAACTTGGAGAGACTTACTTCTGTGTAAGAGTCCTGCAGCTTTCGATTAGAAAAAGAAAGTCTTATTAGAAGGAAACTAAGTTTATAGAGTAGCACAATTAAAGACAATATTGGTGTGTGGGGGGGGGAGTTAACTGATTCCAATTTCTTTGAATATTCTTTCCCCCTCTATTTAACTACGATTAACAGATCATTTACTAAAAGAACCTTAGAAAAATATGTGTACTTTATTAGTGAAATTGCTATCTATTTCCATAAAGAAGAAATTCCACTCTCTCTGAATCTGAGATGCTTAGGAGAGATTCATTACATTAACCCTTATAAATAAGTCAGTCGTATCGATCACCAGCTAAGGAATTCAAGGATTGCCTAGTAAAGCACAAATATTAACATCATTGTTAAGTGCATGGGCTGGCAAGAATGAATTGCAGATGCACTCACAAGAGGCTTCAGGAAGCCGTGTGAGTGCCTGGAAAATTGCATTGTTAAATGCATGGATGTGCTACATTAGGGAATTCACTGATCTAGGTAAACGGAATATACTTCTTCACAAACCATATTTTCAAGGTTTCATTTCATTTTTATTTACTGTATCTCTCTGGCCCTTCGCATCTCTTCGTAATCATCTTTTGCTCTTTCTCTCACTCCCTCTAATCTTTCATTCAATCTCTTATGACAGTTGCCAGCTTGTTTCCATTTATCACTCATCAACAGCGGAAGGCAAGGTTTCTGAACCTTGACACAATGCATGGTCCAAGCTGCATGATTCCTGTAGGGAACTGTCTCGTACATCACAAGGTGAGGAACAGTACTCTTAGCCTTTCCAGGTGAGAAGCCAGTAGCTTGGATATCCAGCTTTGGCAAAGTAGCAATACCTCTAGATACTGCCAAATATCTCCTGTGAGGAAGAATGGCCTCAGTTGAGATATTCATCCAAGTCTATATTGCTCATCAGCATTCCCTCCCTTCACAGATCCTGTATAAACAATTTGTAAAAAATCACATTGACGAAGTCTGTATATCACTCCTATTCCCACAAATTTTCAGTGATTCCTTCCATTAATATTCCAGGCCCCTTACTGACCCCACCTTGTCATATCTCATTTTTTTTTCCAGTAAGCTACTAACATGTACACAGCAGTACAGGAAAGCTTTGAAACCCAAGTTGTCTGTGTCATTTCTCTACTGTCATCTAATAGAGTGTTTTTGGTTTATTTCCAACAATTTTCTCTATAAATCTAGATATAGTTATACTTATTTGACCTAAGAAAATACACAAATGCTTATATTCATTTGACCTACCAACAATAGGTAGTAATCTAGGCAGTATTGATTCCTTCTCTGTTTGAAAGATATTGTAACACAATAGTTTAATTTGCCTTTCTGCTTCTTAGCCTTCCAGTTTTTGATGTTTAGGTGATCTTCAATCCTTTTGAGAAATATTTCAATAAAGATTATTATTGGTCAATAAGATGACAATTTTATACTACTGAAGTTGGGTAGGATGAGGCTCAGGAGATACTCTTTGAGCTTTCCTCCCTAGTAAGTTGAAAACTTTCTCTTTTACCATTTCCTCTATATCCATTTCTTCTTAATCATGTTTTTTATTTGTAGTGTGTTGAGATTTTCATTATCCCTTAACAATACAACCAAGTCCTATGAGCTCTATCATTAGTCAAAACACATTAGACCAAATTTTTATTATTAGAACTATGCAAATATTTTTCAACATCAGGTCTAGGGGGATATGTTATTCTGTTTCCAGATCCAAAGCCATTAGTTTTGCATCAGCTGAAGGATATCATTAAGGTCAATGTAAGAGAAAGCCTTCCTTCTTTAATATTTCTTATTGGCTGTGAAAGATCATATGGTATTTTACACTAATCTATTAATAACCTACAGCTTCCATGAGCTTCTATGTGCCTTGTCTTGCTCTATTTGCCTATGTTTCTTCTTTATAGACTCACATGTGTCCTTTAACCTCTTATAGATTTCAACTCTCCCCCCAAGCTGGCACTTGTCTTTGTGGGTCCCTTAGTTAGGACCCACAATCTCCTGTATACTATATATTTGTAATTTTGGTTTTATCTTCATTTTCCCAAAGCATAGGTTCCAGAAACAACAAAGTATAATGGAAGTAAACTTTGAACAGGTCCTTATATAATAAAAACTGTCTCTATTATACCCCCACCTTAATTGACAGTTATTCATAGAAATCTAAGTTAATTTTTTTTCACATTTCCAAAAGCACAGTTAGATTTGATACTTCTGAGAAAAATGTATGCTTCTATTTTCCTTTTCTAGTGATAATTTTATTCTTTTACATTAGACTTTATTAAGTTGGGTCACAATGACATACAACCCCTTAATCTTAGTGGCCTGCAATGTACTAACCATGGGCAAACCCTACCTTGGTCAAGTTGTGTCTTTAGAAGTCTTTGTCTAGACTAACAGGTTAGCTTGTCCTGGGAATATTTAAGCCATAAAAAGGGAAAGGAATATTGGGACTAGTCCTCAATGACACTTAAAGTTGCTTGGATACTGAGTATACCAGTCACATATTCTAGCTTAACACAAAAGGAGTAGTAACTATTCCCTCCGAGCCTCTTTGTCTCCAGATTCCATCATTTATACCACAACAATGCCCAGGCAGAGGCTGTGGAGGCCAGCCTTATGTAGTGAGAAACAATGAAAAACTAGAATCAACAGTATACTGCACCATACTGTATACAGATTGAAGGACATTTTTCCTTTTGGTTTTTTGAACATTTGTGATGATAATATGTGCAGACAACTCCTTAATCTATTGAATATTCTGGATATTGTTGAATGTTCTTAATACAAACCTTCCAGATGCTTCTTGTAAGAAAGATTTTCTTGATTATCTTTTAAAATAACTACTTCCTGTTCTTTCTTTCTAAAAGGCAAAACATTTGAATTTATTTTTGCATGCCTATTCTTATGTTTTATTTTGTTTCATTATATGACATTTTTCCCAGGCATATACACTTGAATAGATTTATAAAATTTTAATAATAATTCATTTTGCTTAAAATACTTTGCTTATGTTTTAAGAATATAAAACCATCTTAAACTTCTCTGAATAGAAAAAAAAATTGTCTTATTTTCTTCTATGCTTAGGAATGATCTCAGTGATGTATAGACACCAGGCAAATAATTTATCTTTATATTAGGGACTGAACCCAGGGATTTATGCACCCCAAGCAAACACCTAACCACTGAGCCACATCTCCAGTTTGAACAGTTGGTTTACTTGAATGTTGTCTTATGCTTTTCAGTTTTATCTTATTTTGGGTCTCTTCACAAGAGTTTCTGATTACTGTGGGGATGTGCTCCCTGTTTGGGTGCCACCTGCCACAGGCCGGCGTGAAGAGGTCAGCAACGTAAGGGCAGTGACAGGCAGAAAAGAGCAGAACAAGGATGGATGATCTCTGCTGGACACTGGTTCATCTGTTTTCTGTGTTAGCCAGAGAATCCCCCACTGGTTGAATAAGGCCCAGACTGGCTGGCCCGTGGCAGGGATGTGGTGGTATCCTATTTGATTAGGGTGTATGAGGCACTGGATTCAATTCTCAGCACTGCTTTAAAAAAACAAAACAAAACAAAAACAAAAAAAACCCTGCCTTTGGGGCTGAGTCTGGAGATCAGTAGCAGAGTACATGCTTAGCAGACATAAGGGTTCAGTCTCCCATCTGAAAGAAAGAAAAAGGGGGAAAGAATGTGAAAGAAAAGAAATAGTTTCTTTTATAAAAAAATTTAATATTTTAGTGTGTGTGTGCACACGCATGTGTGAATGTGTTTATGGACACTGTGTACATGTACATGCGGGAGCCAATAGGAATGTGAAGAGGGCATTGATGTCCTGGAATTGAAGTTCTAGGTGGTTGGGATCTGCCATGTAGCTGCTGAGATGCAAACTCTGCTCCTCTACAAGAGCAATGTACACTCAACTACTGATTGAGCTCTTCAGCCCCCAGGAGTTTCTAACAAGAGATGCTGTGAAAGAAGAGTTTTGTTCTGCTTTAGAGAGTAACTTATCAGGAGATGGCTGTCTGAACCACAAGAATGCAAAGGCTGCACTTTGCAGCTCCATTATATTCAGGAGAGTCTTACCTTTGCCTAGTACCAGCCACAGGATGGAGAGTACTTTACGATTTCCTGTCTGAAGACATAATCGTGGATTGATACTCACCTGTGGCAACAATCTAGGAACTGTAATAAAATCTATGCTTCTCTTTCTAGGGCCCATTAGGAAATGAAAATCTATTTGCATTTCTATAAGGTTGTAAATTTCACAAAGCTTGTTTTTGCTATTGGAAGAGAAGTCCCAGACAGCCCTTTATTTAGTAAGTATAATAATCAAGTTGCTCTGACTTCTTTACCCTCCTTTCCAATGCATTGTGAGTGTTAAATGATTTGATAAAGAACCCTAGAGCTCAAGTCTCCAGGCCATTTTAATTGAAAATTAAAGGTAGTGTAAAGGCTGAATAAACATATATAAGCAGAAATATATATTTAACAAAAATATAGCACACAAGGTGCCTTATCTTAGGAATGAATACATATATATATACATATATATATATATATGTATGTATGTACATATATATATTTTCATTTTCATTTCAGATTTTAAATTCTGATCAGGTCTTACTCCACTGATCTTGTGATTTACTGATAATTTTATAGAATAAAAGGTGCTGCAGAGTCTGGTCTTGAGAAGGAAATAAGAATGTGCTCTGGGTTTTCAAGTAAGTGAGACCAAACCCCTATGCTAAAGGCATTAACTTTACTTTTTAACATTGCCTTTTTTAAAAAATAAGAGCCTATGTATGGGTATTTAACAGAAGTCTTAGCAGGATTTGTTGCCTCCAAACTGAAAACTCAGAAGAAAAACACAAAAATTAAGTTGCAGAACTGATTCAGTAACTGTTTAGTATAATAATAAAATTAGTTTTAATTGTTGTTTTCAGATGGATATTGTGTGATTACTGCAACCTGTTTTTAATGGTATAAAATGTGAAACAAATTTTAAACTCCCAATCAAATTTTTAACCTTTGTAGCTTGACTTCATCCACTCTGTATTTAGAGATCTCTCTAAATATGGCTCTCGACAGCTTCAGGACAATAGTGCATTCAGATAGCTGATTCTCAGATATGCCAAAAGCCTCACCATGGAAACAGACCACTGGGCCTCTGTACCACTACACTATGTAACCACTATACTATGTAAATATCGTTTGTACATCTCTGTGAAGGACTTTATAGATTAATCCAATTGATGTGGGAAAACCCACTCTAGAAATGGGTGGTACAATTCCATGGGTCGGGGTCCTGGATTGAAAAAATAGGAGAAAGTAAGCTGAGTGCTAGCATTCACCCTTTCCTGTTTTCTGATTGAAGATGCAACAAGAGAAGCTTTCTCAGGCGTAGGCTGCCTTGTCATTCCCACCATGATGAGCTCTACCCTTGAACTGGGAGCCAATTCTTTTCCTTTGAGCTGTTTTGTTAGGTAGTTATTCACAGCATCAAGAAAAGTAAGGAATCTGCTAAATATTTTGTGAAAAACAGAGTCTGTCACACTATCATAAGGTTAGTTGGGCACTCATTCAGATGGGAGTAGATGAGAAAAGCATTTAACATCAACAATGACAAAGAAAAGGCTTGTGCAGTTTTTATATACAAGAAAAATAATTGTGTATTCAAAGCTGCTTTTTTACAGAACCAGATACAATGGCAATGAATTCTAAATAAGAAGTACTTTTCAGTGAACTAACCCATGACTGAAGAGTAACTCTGAGCACACCCATGGTTAATATCAATTGATTATGTGTTTCATAAATGAGGATTTGTTTGCAACTATTGTTTGAAGAATCGAGTACCTTTCACGGAGCTAGGAAGTTGCATAAAGTGCAGTCTTAAGTGGATTCTGTCATGCTACTGAAAAAAAAAATCTTAAGTGTTAGGGTGTGTGAAAAAGAAAGTAAATACTCTCAATAATGTTCTTTTTCTATGCACTAGGGGTTGGGAAAAGCTGGGTTTTCATAGTTAGTCTCAATCCTTGCAAAAAGGTATTACTGAGTCTCCTTAAGTAATAATCGCACAAAGAATTACAGATTACAGTGCCATAAAGCTCCATTAAATAGGCAGAGGGAAAAATGGCAATATTTTTGTTTTATCAGCTTCCTCTTTGCTGTCCAGTGCAACCTAATTCTTTATTGTTTAGACTAACTTGAGGGATCTAAGCCTCCACCATTACTTGGAAATCCTTCATCTAATTTCTTATGACACACAGTGCTTAAACCCTTAAGAAATGTGAGGTGAGACAGAGAGAATTCCTGCAAACTGACTTGCTCTATGCAGAACACTCATTTGCATTATTCATTAGATAAGAGTACTGATTTGCATCTCATTCTGGGTTTCTTCCTTACGTGAAAAAGCGCCAGAGAATTCTCCACATCCTCCCAAAGTTTTGTTAGTTATAATTATTAAGGAAATTAGTCTTGACTGTTGTCTTAGATTTTTTTTTGTCCAGTACATTTGTAGCTTCTCTAAATATAAATAAGCAGACAAACAAAAAAAAATCCAAAATTCTAAACATTTTAAACTCCTGAGCCAGTGTCTGTATTCCCCTCTTTGTGTTTAAGATATCTGAAGCTTTAACATTTGATGATAGATCTGAATGCATAAATATATTTTATTGAAATGCAAAATGAGACATTTATGATATGTATCATATCTAACATTAGGAATTGGAAGGGGGAGGAAGTGGGAAAAACAAGTTTAGTCACAAGTATAGCACTTATGAGTCCCTACATTTCTTTTGAGATAGATTCCTAGCAACAGAAGCATGTCACAGTTTAGAAGGTATGGCCAGTAACAAATCACTGTTGACAGAAGGTACCACCAGTAATAAACCATTGTTGACAGTCACACACAACTGTTGAAACATTGCTCTGTATCATATTTTATTAATTGCTGTGCAAATTAAGATTATTTCTTGTAACCTGTAGCCCCATCACTATAAAAATACAGACATTGGTGTTCTACTGTCTGTAGACCTCTGTACTGCTCCCTGGAGTTGTTGTGCAGAGTAGGAAACAGTAATTAAATGATTGCCTTATTTTATGCTCTATATTACCAATTTCTAAACACTCAGCATTTCCAGGTCCACAGGGATTTACTAAATGTCTTCTAGCAGGTGTTTGAGTTTTTATGAAGTAAACTGCATAGAAAACTGACCCATAATTACATGTTCAGTAGAAAGTGTTGGCCTGTTCACAGAAAGAAGCAGGGTGCAGCATAGATGGCACTCTGCTCTTCTTGATCTTTTTCAGGAGAGATTGGGACAGAGGAGGCAGAGATCGCTTTTGTTTCTTGTTTTGGTGTTGCCCAGTTGCTTTTTAAATACATAATGGTATTCTCTTGAAGCCACAACATTTCAAACTGAAAGAAAGCACGGTGCTGTTTTACTCAGAAGCATTCTTTCTGGGATGCTGGGATTGTTTGTGCTGAAGAGAGACTCCCAACAACTCACAAACTGCTGTCATCAACACAGGCCAGACAGGAGTGAACTGGTTTCTCCCTCATCTCTGTCCTGATTCTTCAAGCCTTTAATTCAGTGGTAGAAGGAGTCACTGTAGACATTTATTACACGGTTGTCTTTCACCCAAATGCTGCTTGCTCTTACTGGTTCCTGTGATTAACAGTTTTGCAAAATGACTGCTTCTTCTTTTCCTGACTGTATCTGGCACACTGAGGTGTTTAAGGTCTCTTGGCATTTCCACGAGAACACCATTTTGGAATAGTCCTCATTTGCATTGGATGGCAACTGGAATCTCTACCAAGATTTCAATTTTGGCAAGCGATCAAATCAAATTCGAATTCTATTTTTCCTACAAGGATAATGGCATCTCTCTCTCTCTCTCTCTCTCTCTCTATATATATATATATATATATATATATATATATATATAAAATTTTAAATGCTCACATTTTCAAAGAATAAAGTTGTCTTTCACTTGTTTTATTTGGGTAAACGGTGTTTTTTCAAAGCAACAAATATGAACATTAAATTTTTGGGTCAGCTTATGCTAAGTTGTGTTGGTATTGGATGATTATGCCATTTAAAGACCATCAATCTACTGTTGTTAATGTCACAGTGAACTTCTAGTGCCAGGCTCCATAAAAATGTCACTGCTGAACTATTTCCTTGGTAGAAGGCATGTTGTGGTTTTCAAACTCTGAATGAACTGAAATGATTTCATTTTAAATTCATATGTATAAATGTATGTATATATATATATATATATATATATATATATATATATATATATTTCAAAGTTAACTTTGCAAATGACAACTGGGATTTCTATCCATGTCTTTTACACTTTCTTCTTCTCCCCAAACTACTATTGATCATCCTAACAAATAATATCTCTATTCGGTATCACTATTCACTGAACAAGTTAACAATAAGCCTAGTAGTCCATCCCTTTCTCTCATCCTTATGACCATATTGTTATTTTATACAAAATGTCACTCTATACCAGTGTCATAACACTAAGAAGAATATATAGAACAAAAGATATCAACATAGCTGCCTTTAGTAAATATAATAACCTATTGCCTGTCTTTTGTCTGCCACTCTTCCCACCCCTTCCACATGCCTGATACCCCATCTTTAAGGATAACCAAGGTGTCATCTATCTATTAAAGTTCAAAAGAGATCCAGTGTTTCTGAGCCTGTTTGAATTCAGAGCTTCAGCATGATTCTCTTTAATAATTCAAGAGTTGTGACCGAAATATTCTAATTAACTCCCACACACCCAACATACAATGGAGAGTCCTATACAGAAGTATGGTTACATACTTTCATTCAAAAAGAGGGAGATATTGAAGACAACAGTCATGGTCAGTCCACACTTCTGAAATACAGGTGTTCTTTATCAAAAGCTCAGATATACTCCCTAGATGATGCTTTTCCTGGCTAGTGGACTCCCCTTTTCTCTGTCTTTGAAACTCCACTCCCTGGCTTCTTTTCCATAAGTGGCTCAGATTTGCAGTTGGGTAATTTTTAAAATTTTGCTTCGTGTCCAAAGTAGTTCATGTATTCAGAGACCCACCGCCAGCCTTTTTATTGTATGATTTACCTGTTCCTTTCAGTCCAAGTTCATGAATTTCCTCTAACAATGTTTGGATTTCAGATGTGTCTCCTTGTAAATCTACTCTATTAGACAAAAGACCCCCTATAGATATTTTTAGTGTGAGCCATTTTTTCTATCATAGGCTTCCTGTCTGCTGGTGTGGGCATCAACCATTAAGAAGCTTAGTTGCTCATTGATTTAAAAGGCAGACTCAAATCCTGATGGCTCTGTGTGTGTCTGAGGGGTTTATGAGGTGCCACCTTAAATCTCCCTGACACTTTAGTGGTGGGTTTTAGAGTCATACTCTTGTCTTCATCCTAACATTGAGACAGTTTCCTAACAAGCCCTGCATTTGAATTCTGCACCATGGCTCTCTCCTTGATGTTCTTCTGCTTCCAGACACTGGACATATAATGAAAACTGGCTTCATTATATTCTTCATTTTGTTTTTCCAAATTCATTAAGGATTTTAAAAGATACTTTACATTTTGACCAAAATTGAACAATTTCATTTTTTTCCATATATCGTTCTATGACATATAAGTATTAAAGAAAACTAGTTGGTTGGCCCTTTTAGTGCTCTGTTTGAGAACTGTACTTACATCAATTTCACTAACATGGAACTAGAAGGATACCTTGTCTGTTAAGAGCATATACTGCTCTTGCTGGAGATATGAATTCCATTCTCCCAGCATCCAAATAGTGGCCCCCCTGGGATCCATGTGCATCTGTACACACATGCATGTAACACCCATGCCTCAAAACATCATTTAAAAAAATGCTCAGTAGTTTATGTTCAAATTCTCATATCAACGACACCAGTGAAGTTGTTAAACATTTTATTACTGTAGAGCAATGTCAAGTTCAAGACAAATCCTTCTAAAGGCTCCAGAGACGAAGCCTTTTCTGAAGTTCCTAGCTTCTGCTGATGTCCTGGTAATCCTCAGAATTCTTTGATTTGCAGCTTCATCCCTCCAGTGTCATTCTTTGTTATCACAGGGACTTCTTCCCTCTGGCTGTATCCAGATTTCTGTGCCTTTCTTTTTATATTCACACAGATAGAATATAATTAAAAATGTTTCCTAATCTAGTGCATTTGAATTAACTATTTACATCTGCAGAAAACTTATTTCTAAGTAAGGTCCTATTCTGAGACTTGGGCAAATGTGAATTTCACTGAAACTTTATTCATATCAGTCCAAGGTCAGAAGCCCACAACTGAACCTGGAAGATTTGCATAATATAGTTTGAGTAATGTTGGTGCAGCTGAATCACAACAACTGTTAAAGGGAGGAAAACTCAATCAAATTTACAGATGGGAAATATCCAAGATCGTATTTAGGGAACATGAAGTGTTACGGTCATTTATCAAATATGCACCTTACCATATCTTTATCTAGTTTTGATCAAAATCAATGGGCTTTTCTTTGAAAATATATCCAGAATCTGTTTGCTTATTTTCCTTCTTACCTAGACATGCAACCTACCAGCATCTTTCATGTGAATGATTGCACTTCATCTTTCTACATCTGCTTTTGACTTAAAAATATCCATTTATCTGTTTTACATGTATGACTGTTTTGCCTGCTTGTATGTAATGTATCATGCACGTGTCTAATGCTACAGTGGGACACTGTGTCAGAGCACCAGGAACTGGAATTTCTCACACTTGCTAATGACCATAGAGGAGCTGAGACTTGAATCTAGGTCTTCTGGAAGAGTAGTCAGTGCTCTTAACCAGAGTCACTTCCATACCATCGAACTCCTACATTTGACTTTTCTAACCACTCACCACCACACTGAAAGGAGGAGCTGTTCAAACTTTGAATTGAATTATTTATATCACTTCTTTGAATCTCCTTGGGGTCTTCCAGATGTTTGTAGAACAAAATCCAAGTATGTTCCAGTGTCCTTAGCTGCAACCACATGATCTCTTCCTAGGTCTTTCCCTTAATTTTAAGAAAGCCTTTTTTTTTTTTTCTTGTTTGACTCTTTGGCCATCCAAACCTCCTAGTAGTTATTGAAATAAAAACATTTGTGACTTAAAGACATCGTCTTGCCTAGAAATTATTTTCTTGCTTCTCCATGAATATTACACTTGGTATACTATATTCCAAGTTCCACAGTAAATGTTATTTATATCTAATAATAATAATAATAATAATAATAATAATAATAATTAAATAATGTGATAATAACAAACATTATTTTGAATTAGTTCAAAATAGATGCCAGGACCTGGAGTTAAACATTACATTCAGAAAGTTTTAAGGATGTTAAACATTGCCTTCAAAGGCACATCACTAGCACAGGGACTGCATTCCATATATTATGTGCAACAGAGTTCAGAATTACATCCTAGACTGACTCTGGAGATTACACTCTAAACCACTGTAGTCAGCAGGCCTTTAAGAAAGGCTTGCCTCCTGTGTTATCCTGTTGCTACAGCTGCTTCTTTCCTCTACATTGTTTTTCATTAACGGCCATTGTATCATTGTATCATTAACTTTTGGGTGGGGAAAAAGCAACCCTTATTTATTGCCTGTTCTTTTTACTAGGTTAAGGTGAATGTTGCTTTAAGTTCCAACACCCTACAGAGTATGTGGCATACAGTAGGCACTCAACACATATTGGAAGAATGAGGATGGGGGAAAATTTAAACCGTCTTTGAATTTTTCCATTCCTACCTCCAGCTAATTTTAAGCTGTAATCAGCTGAACAAAATTACAGAATTTATGAATCAAATACTAGCATATCTCTGAACAAATGAGTAAACGAATGCAGCTCCTCCACAGTAACTGGTTTCCAAGAAGGCGGTCTGCTTCCTTTTCTCTACTAGTCCATGTACCTTTACGTCTAATCAAACTGCATGTGTTGATTAGTGGGGCCAGAACCTAGCTGTCATTGGGCTGCACAAGGACAAGGAAGGGTTAACACTGCGTCCGAGCTACTAAATATCTCCAACAATGTAGTGAGAGTCAGCGAGACCAGATACTGTCATTTCTTCATCTTTTTTTTCAACTGCCTCAGGTGTTGGCGAGGACACATGATTCAGAAGCAAGGGCAGAATGACTTTGTTTTACCCTTTAAAGTGAAAAGATGGACAGGATTGGAGCAGAAAAGAATGAAAAAAGAGTAGGGAAAGGAAAAGCCATTAATATTTCATATTATGCCTAAAATGCTCGATTATAGCTCTGGCTTGGAGGAGAAATTTCTTTGAGAATATTAGTTTGGATTTTTATTGCATGTGCAGACAAAGGGCTGATTTATAAGTGCTCTGATTGTTTACCTCTGTGAATAATAG
This sequence comes from Mastomys coucha, assembly GCF_008632895.1. Lineage (NCBI taxonomy): Eukaryota > Metazoa > Chordata > Mammalia > Rodentia > Muridae > Mastomys > Mastomys coucha. Next base: position 58,214,957 of record NW_022196898.1, on the reverse strand, counting down.
GGAATGACAAGCATTTTTTAAGAAAGCATTTACTGCTTAGTATTCCTCACAATATCTTATTTAATAATTCTTAATTATAAATCTGTATGCTCATTTTACTTTTTTCAGCAGACTATAGCTCTGATTGGTGTGAGCCCAACAATAGATCTGAATGAGCTTTAGGGACTTGGCGGGTATGTAAGTTATTTTTCTTATCTGAGTTATCAAATTCTTGACCAAAACAATTTTGGCTGGAAGTTCAGAGGGAGACAGTCCATCAAGGTGGTGAGGATATGGAGGCAGGAGTGGTTTGGTCCATGGTACAAACAAACCATCAAAAAAAAAATATCCCAGGGATCACCTCACTCTCCTGCTTTTCTTTTCTTGTTCAGTTTGGGACTCCTGCCATGGGATGGCAGTGCCCATACTCAGAGTGAGTTGTTCCTTCTCAGTAAAACCTCTCCAGAGGTGTGCTCACAGACACACCTAAGAGTAGGTTACACTACATACCTGTGGTATTGCTTAATCCAATCTTGTTGACAATTAAAATTAACTCTCACAAGAATGTAGCTCAGTGACAGAGAGCATCTGTCTAGCATGTACAGAACCATGAGTCAAATATCACTAAAACATAATCAAAATCCTCTTAGGGGCCAGAGAGAATGGTAAATTTATAATAAAGTGCTTGTTTTAAAGTATGAAGACCTGAGCTCAATCTCCAACACCCCAGGACAATGCCAGGTGTGGGTATTGTATCATGCACTTGTGATTTCAGCATTGGGCAGGATCCCTGGAACTCACTGAGCAGCCAATGTCACATAATTGGATAGCTACAGGGCAGTAAGAGATTCTGTCTCAAAGGAGGCAGACAGAATTCCTGAGGATCAAACCTCGTCCTTTTGCCTCCACTAGTACATGAATACAAGGCAAACGCATATGTATGCCTACACACACATGAACAAATACACATGCCGTGCACAAATAAGAAACAGAAGCATCAGAAGTAGGCTTGCGCTTACCAGATTGGTTATGATAATCAGTCATATGTTAGCTGGATGCAGGACTAGGATAATATGTCCAGAGCTGATATTTGGATGTCTTGTCCAGTCATGGCTAGGGTATCGAATGTTTTTCATTTCACTGGCAGGTTTGTTCCTTGGCCGCAGGTACTGAAGCCTTTCATATTATGCATAAATACCATGTTGTATTATGGCCATTTACTCTGGGAGCTTGAATGAATAAATTCTAAAACGTCCTCATTCCCAGCTCCAGGATCCAGAGTTTTAAAGGTGCATGTGGAATTAATTTTGCTGTAGAATTTTAAATTAACACCAAGAGAATGCCTTGCTGTTTATAAATGTTCAGGTGTGAACCTAAAGAAAACAGAAACCACTTTTCTTGAAATCACATGAATAATATTGGAGTAAGACTGTCTCAGTGGGAGACAAAAGCATTACATTTGTGTCTCTGGGTAATCTATCCTGTGGTTAATGGACCCAGAACCCTCCAGACAGTTCACAAATCCACATAACAGAGCAGATTTTTGCATTAGGATTCCTGACTTTGCTGAAAAACGCAGAAAAAAATCAGATTCAGCCAGAGTTCCCTATTGATTACAAACCTGAGGATCAAGAGTAAGTTATTCCATCCAAGGCAGCCTTCATTTAAATTTAAAATAGTCCTTTCTGGTAATCTCATTTTGAATAGTGGCATATAAATCAATTGAATTTGCAAGAGTATTAATTCTATCTTATTTGAGGGGCTACCTCTCAATATATGAAAGAGTGGATGTTGGTTTCTGGTCATATTTGGGGGCATGGAAAGGGTTTATGTAAAAACCCAAACAAAAATCTTTTGGTTTGGTTGGTTGGTTTTTTTGTTAGTGGAGCATAAACAGCCCACATTCTTTATAAAGGAAGTTTGAATCAAAATGTCCAGTCCTGTCAAATTATTCTTTACTCTACACTCACTTTTGTTTACTACTAGCCTTTGAAATGATAGTATAGACTCATAATTTAATAATCTACACTCAAAACTAAGTGTACAGTTAGTCAGTTGGTTGCCATCTCTGTCATCAGAACTCTGTGGCTTATTCTGTACATTAGATACCTTTAACTCAAATACACCTAACAGTAAGACATTCTCAGTGCTTAGAGAAAGAAGGAATAAACAGCTATGTCCAACAAGCCCAAAGTTAAAAATGACCTTGTATGTTTCAAGGTGGTTTCCACAAATGGGTGCTAATGTTTGCATCAGCATTACTTAAGAAAGTTAAAGGCAGGAACAGTCAAGACTTCCACCTAAAGTTGAGTGGACAAATTTAATGTATACACAGAATGGAATATGATTCATTCTTAAATGGAATGAAATTCAGATTTAGATTCAAAACATATCTAAGTCTTAAAGATAGCATGTTAACCCAAATAAGCTGGCCACAAAATTAGTCCTATCTGGTGCTACTTATGTGAACTGCACAGTCCTTAAAGCCACAAGGATAAAAAGTTGAGTGGTGGTTTTTAGTTGGAGCAAGAGTAGAGTAAGATTCTACTTTTTACTTTTATTTATAATGTGTGTGTGTGTGTGTGTGTGTGTGTGTGTGTGTGTGTGTGTGTGTGTGAGGTCGAAGAATAACTTGCAGGAGTTGTTTGTTTCCTTCCACCATGTGATTTCTATCCAAGGATCAAACTCTAGTAGTCTGGCTTGGTTAGCAAACATCTTACCTACTAAATCATCTCTCAGGCACAAGAAGTTATTGTTTAATGCATGCAGAGGAATCTTCTTAATCAAGCTCTGGCAAGAGGTCAGATCCAAAGACCTTCTATGTCAATATGATCCAGCCAGAATGTAGACACACCCTGTCATAGTATGATCTGGCTGGAAACACACACTTTTAGTAAACACCTTTAACCTTTAACAATGAAAGTAAGGTTAGTTTATAGAAGGAAGCAGCCACATTTGAAAGTGATGTCTAATTGAGGGACAGTCAAAGTGTTGAATTAGAGAACGATTTTGTAGAAAGAGTCAAAGACAAATATGCCTAACTGGAAGGAAAATAGCATAGGAAGAAGAGGGTATTTAGAGCAGGTCAGGGAGCAAAATGTGTGTGTGGCAGTCCTAGAGGGACAATTATATAGAGCCAAGTGGCAGAGAAATCAAGCTAGACACAGGTGAAAACAGAGCAAGTCAAAGAATGAGGAGGAGCTAGAAGATCAGAACATATTGCCAAAGTTAGTATGAGGCCAGGCAGAGCAATTCAGTGAGAAGCTGAAAGAAGCCAGAGTGAATCAGTCGGCTTGGAAGATTAGATTGTATGAAGCATAGAAGCTTCCAGGTCTAGGCCCAGGAATAATTTAAACAGAGAAAGAAATGCTCTAGACTCAGATCAAGCTATGTATTCACACAGCCTGGGTACGGCCCTCATCTCTACCCTTCATCTGAGAAAATAGAAGTATCATTGATAAATGGGTACAGATCCCAGTTTAGAAAAGTAAAAGCTTTAAAAATGAAATTTAGAAAAGAGATTTTGGTAACGATTGTATAAAAGTACAAATGTACTTAATTCCACTAAGATATCTACTACAATGAAAACCAAAACAAAATAAGAATAACAAAAGCAAAATGTCTTGGAAGAAGCTAGAAATTTAGGAGTGTTTTTCTGTATCATGTAGTACTTTGTACGTCTGAATTCTCCTGTTTGCTTCTGGCTTGACATGCTTTCTCAATGCACTTTCTATGAGAAACTTGGTGGACTTTTCTCCACTGAGTTTCATAGTCTTCATCCCAAAGGATGACAAGAGTCTTTTCGTAACCTAATGGCCCCAGAATCCCAATTGTTCCTCTGAAATGGCAATCTAGACACTTTTGCTGCTGTTTTGTTGCCAATACAGTCCCTACCTTCCTCTTTCCAAGCCAGTAAACCCTGGAGACACATGTATTATATATTACCCTGGATCTTCTCCTCTTTTCATATACTTGCTCTGTTTTGAACCTATCCCTATCTTATTAAAAATTGTAAGGTACAAAGCTTTCCCTGGGCCGGTGCAGTAGACTTGCTACAATTACCATTCCATATGTGTGTGTACCTTGGGTGTGCTTGGAAATTACCAGATATGCCATGGGATTTGATTGTAATGCTCATTTTAATTCAGTTGGTTCACATTATACAATAAAACCTGACTGATTCTGAGTAATGATAGAAGTTAGATGACTGTTTTCACAGGGGGAAAAAAAAGCAAGAGAAAGAGAATCATTGACTAATGTTGGAAATAATTAAACCATTCTTTTTTAAACTTTCATTGATTGCATAAATAAAGTAAATAGAGATAAATAGGCAAAATGAGATAAGCTACAGAAGAAATATAACTCAGAATACACTAGAATGATAATGAACTTTTAAATGGCCATGAATATATACTTTTTGAGTATTGAGTAAGTTCTGAGAGCAAAAGCACTTGTGTGGCTGAAAGCCTTGCCCAATGGCACAATGTTTTCCCCATGCTTTTCTGTTTTCTCACCTCTCTGGGTAAGAAAACACCTCTTCCACAGTATCTTCAATCTCAATGCTATCTTTTTTTTTCCTTGCTGTGCTCCTCATTCCCCATAGACTTCCTTCCTAACACAATTTTCGGTTCCATCTTACTCCTGTCTTTTCTTGAACTTCAACCTTTTTTTAAAAATCAAATCTGGATCCCTAGCTGTCACCTGAACAGTTCCACATAATAAATTGCTATTTTAGCGATTTCACAGGAACATGACCCATTTTACCATGTTACCTATTCTTTTTTTCATTCATTTATGTATTTATTCATCCCAATATCCATTCCCTTTTTCCCCCAGCCCCCCCTTTTCCACAGCTCTTCCCCTGTTATCCCTCCCTTTCTCCTCTGAGAAGGGGGTGCTGTCCCTACCCCTGTGTCACACCACCCTGGCACATCAAGTCTCTGAAGGACCACTCACATCCTCTCCCACTAAGGTCAGACAAGGCAGCCCAAGTAATGGAATGAGATCCACAGATAGGCAACAGATTCAGAGGCAGACCCACTTCAGTTGCTGGGGGACCCTCATAAAGACCAAGCAGCACATATTCTACATATGTGCATAGGGTGAGGTTGGGAAGTTAGGTCCAGCCCATGCTAGCTCTTTGGTTGTTGGTTCACTCTCTGGGAATCTACAAGAGTTGAAGTTAGTTGATTCTGTTGGTCTTCCTGTGGAGTCCCTAACTTCTTTGTGTCCCTCAATCCTTCTCCCCAACTCTTCCATAAGACCACAGAACTCCCTCTAATATTTGGCTGTAAGTCTCTGCATCTGTTTCCATTGGCTGTTGGGTGGAGTCTCTCAGAGGACAGTTATACTAAGTTCTTGTCTGCTAGTATAACAGAATTGTTAACAGTTTCAGGGATTGAATCTTGCCCTCAAGATGGGTCTCAATTTGGACCAGTTGTTGGTTGACCACTAACTCCATCTCTGCTCCATCTTCGTCCCTGCACATCAGGTCATGTTTTGAGTCAAAGGTTTTGTGGGTGAGTTCCTGTCCTTATCCTTCCACTTGGAGGCCTAACTGGCTACAGGAGGTGGCCACTTCAGGGTCTATATCCCCCCACTTCTAGGAGTCTCAGCTAGAGTCACCCCCATAGACTCCCTGGGGTCTCTCCCCTCTACCACTGATTTCTAATCTCATTCTTTCTGCCATTTGTAACAGAGTTTTTCTTGATCATTATTGTACTTTTTTATTACTTGCAACTTTACTCAGTATCTCCTTACAGAAATAAAAAACATACACGATCCCTCCTTTTAAAAATTCTTCACAGTTTTCCAATACCTTTTGTTCTCTCTCAACATTATTAGTTTCATCTTCCCTGACCTCATGAAAACAGATGCATATATTTGCTGATATCTTTGTGTTGTTTAATCATCACTATTGCAATGTGCTTGGTTTTTACTATAATACATTTAAATCTTTCTTCAAGATTCAGTTAGAATATGGACTCCACATACATTTATAGATTAACTGTGAAACAAATAAATCATTTTCAACATGTATAGAGGAGGGAGAAATTTGCTATCTAAAATTGAAATAGCTGTCTTACTTTGAGACATAACCCCTCTGGTTGCTGTAGCCTTCTAACATTCAAATTTGTTAAAGTTTCAGTGTATATTTAAAGAAAATTTAAATGGCTTTTCCAAATGTGTTTAAGGAATAATGAGAACAAAATGAAAAATGTATCTTTTACTTGGGGTAAAATGTCTAGATTTCGATTCCCCTGACACCATTTGCTGTGTGTGTGTGCACACCCACATGTTCCTGTGTGCATGTGCGTGCCTGCATGTGTGTGTGTGTGTGTGTGTGTGTGTGTGTGTGTGTGTGTGTAATTGATTCTTTATGGAAACCAGCTGAATCTCAAGTTGTTTCAATCTTCACACATCCTGAATCAGCTCTATTACTAAGCCATGCATTCTCCATCATCAAAATACATATAGAATATCATTTCTCTTCCTGTCCCAGTAACCATCAGCACCTGCATTCCTGTAGACTCTGCAGAGTAGAGGCTTCCTCTGTGACTTTCATGCTCCTGTCTTTATCCGTAACCCCTAACCTCTCTAATCTCACTGCAAATTGATGTGTATATGTGTGTGCATGTTGCATTTTATATAATTAATAACTATTGCTATTTGAACATTTTAATTATAATAATTTCTTATTATTTGAAACTCAAATTTTAAACATGCTAAATCTGACCAAACTACAGGGGCAATAGAGTATCTCAGTGTGATGCAGGAAATGATGAAGGCTTAAGCAGCCTCTGCTTACTTTTACCGTAAATGCTATCCTATGCAATACAGAGACTCATTATATTGTATTATATTATATTATATTATATTAGGCAAAATCTAATATAAAATAGAAATTGGCCACCACTTTGGGATCGCCTTCTCCAGAGTATATGTCTATGACAGATGAGACATCAACATTTAATAAACAATGAAACCTTTAAAGTTCAATCAATATTTATAAACACTGACTGTTAAATATGGAAGGATTCCACAGGTCATCTTGACCATTCCATTCTCGAAGGAGAGAGGACCCTGACACACAAAGTCCAGCAGTTTGTGTCCATCTCTACTCTAGCAGAGTCAGCACTAGACTAGGAGACCCTGACTCTAGTCCAGCTGGCAGCTCCCTATAGAATGGAGCTCCTTATCTATGATCATCTAGATGTGTGCATGTAATTGGTAATTTGGTAAACACTGCTGCCTACCTGTATTTTCATTACAAACTCATCTCTATTCAAATACTCACTGAAATTGGGTCACTTAATGTGATTATCCTAATGTAATGATTATATCCCCAGGTACTCATCTTCTTGCAAATTTCTCACCATTTTTCATGAGGCAATATCCACAGCAGATTATAACGTGACTTTCATGACTCAGGTTATTTTGTTTGCCTTTATTCTCAGTAATTTAGTTCAATTTAGATTGCTCTAGTTTTTAAAAAGTTCTGATATTTATCAGAGAAGTCAGAATTTGTACATTGATTTTAACAGCAACATTGGAAGATCATTATTAAGTGTGTTACATGCATGTAATTACACGTATGAACACAAGCTAATATGTTTACGAATGAAATTCTTGAATGTGATTCAAAATTATAGATAGCACATCCAAAATAGTTCCACTCTACTATTATATATCTGCTTTTGTATACATTTAAAATGTTTCCAGAGTAGACAGTTAAAACTAAATTCTGATCTCCAAACTTTAGTCTGCTTAAACAAAGCTTCAATAAAATGATAGCATGATAAATACACGATTTTAATGTTCATATTGAAAGGTGAGGAACAGTTTTTGTTGCAGGACTTGTGTTCTCATTTCTTCTTCTTGGGGAGGGTCAGAGTGCAGCAGAAGGAACCCAGAAGCTGGGGTCTAGTGTCTGAGTACAGGCATGCTTCTGTTCCTTGTTGACTGTGCAAACCTCAGGACAGATAATATCTCTGGGCCTCCGTTTTCTCATTATGTAAAATGAGAACATCATATTATGTAGTTGCATAAAGGTTCAGCTCTGAAATTACCTAATTTGCCATCACACATGGGTGTTAAAACTCCACTGTAAAACTGGCTCTGTATGTGTTTGGTCTTGTATGAGGTCCCATTACAGGAGCAATGAGCTGCAGTCTGGAGCAGCAGATTTGACTTACAGATACTGGGAGCAAAACACCAGACTACTGTTTGCTTCCTATCAAGTTCATGTACAATGAATTTATTACTTAACTACTTCAAATTGGTTGATGTGATTTACTGATATTGTCTAATCAACAATGAATTATAAAACAATATTCATTTGAAACACTGATATCTTTCTTGTGACCAAAATAAATTATTTCTAGATTCAAAGACTATTTCAGTAATTATTATTCCAAAGTTATCTTCATAGTACTATATTTATCCAGAATTTACCATTTTATACATTCCTAGGCTTTTAAATGAATTATTTCATATTTCTCATCAAATGGGAGACTGTCTTCATTCTTGCCTCTATAGTTTGGCATATATACTGAAGGTTGTATTTATGTCATTTTGTAAAACAGGTGGCACTCTGAAATATGTGAAACACTAATCCTACCTCACATCAGGCCTGTGTCTTTGTAACTTCTATTTCTTTGCAGTTCTGAAATTATTGCAAAACATTTGCCTATGAAAACTAAGTGTTGTGCATTACTTCATAATAGTATGAAACTGACAGTATTATCTTAATGTCACATCAAAATTCATCCATTCAACAAATGTTTTATGAATGTCTTCTAGGTGTGTTAATTTTGACAGGGGATTTCATAGTAAAAAAAAAAAAAAGACTTAGAAGAAATTACCAGAGGACATAGATTTCCAATTTTAAATTGATTTATTCACCAGAAAATGTTACTAAGAGCCACTTATTTATTCATACATACAGACCTCCTTTTGCATAAATACTTCAAAATTACCATAATTAATTCAGAGCCCCAACTCTGGCCCTCATAAAGTGAAGTGATTGTCTTAATGCAAGTTATAATAGCCATAATGGTAGTATCCTTCAGAAACTTTTTATGAACTGTTTTCAAAACAGATCTCTACATACTCAGTCTCATTGTGGTAATTTTTTTTCTTTAAATCAATAACCTTCTAGGCATGAATTTGTTTCTTTGTTCTCTGTGTAATGATTATCATGGTTTAGATATGAAATGCCCGTCAGAGGCTCATGCATTTGAACTAGCTAGTAACACTGTTTTGAAAGACTGTATGAGTTTTCAGAGGTGGGATCTAGCTTCACAAAGCAGAGCTCTGGTATTATGCATTAAAATCTGACCATGTTATATTGTTTTCTGGCCTTCCAAGGTGTGAGTAACTCATGCTACAAGCTTCTGCCACCATACACAGTATCACCTGCCATCCTGTCTTCCCTACCATGATAGATTATCCCCCTTTCAAAACGTGAGCCCAAATAAATACTTTGTCCCTTAGGTTGTTTCTGTTATATATTCTGTCACCCTAACAAGAAAAATGATGATACAGATACAGAAAATGTGTTAGTTAGTGCGGGGTCTTTACTGGGACAAAACTGACCATGGAATGTATAGGCTTAGGAACTGGTCTACTGCAGGAATGTGTAAAAGCATGGAGCTATTAGCTCGATGACTCGAGACTACTGGCACAGAGTTAAGGATGCTGTACTGGCGGAAGTGAGTTTGGCCAGAAAGAAGGCAGAATGGAAGATAGTAAAATCTGTGCTAATGGCTAGAGAGGTGGTTCATGAATTAAAAGTGTATATTTATACATACTTAATATACACCTTGCAGGGGACTTAAGTGTGCTTCTTAGCACCCATGTTGTTTGTATAGCTCATAATCTCTGGTACCTCTAGCTCTAGGGAGTCTGCTATGCTCTTCTGGCTGGTGTGGGTACCTACACTCATGTGCACATATCCCCACTCCTGCTCCCCCCCACACAAATTATGTGTAAAGTAAAATGAGAATTAAAAATTAATTAAAAGACCATGTTAACAATGGTTTAAAAAGTAATAGAACCTTTATTGGAGAGTGGGACAGAGACCACTCATCTTATATTCCTGCAGTGACTGCCTACATTCAGTCTTTGTCCTAAAATTTTGAATGAAGCTGAATTAAAAACTAATGGACTTATTTTCTTGGAAGAGAAAATTTCAAAACAGCATAGCAGTTAGCCTGTGACATGGTTGGTGTTCAATGCTTTTAGCTAGGATTACAGTGAGAGGAATCAGAAAGTGTAGCAGAATGATGTGAAAAATGTATAATTTAGTGAGGAAAGGAGCATTGACTTGAGTAACTAGACAAAGAATGCTGATGAGGACCAAGCATCACCTTCAGTTGTTAAAGAGAAGCTGGACATTGGCATAGGAAGAACACTTTAGAGGCAAGATTCTTACCATTGACAAACCTAGGGACTAAAGCTAAGAAATGATTTGAAAAAATATTTATTTGAAAGAAGAGAATCTGAAAAAAAAAGAGTCACCAGGATGCCCAGCAGGAAAATTACCATCTACAGAAGTATTTTCCAGTTCAGCACAAATACATTCAGAGGCTGCTGAAGATGTGGTCCAATTGGCCCAAGCTACATCATGAGCTTGTAATATAACTTGGCATCATAGTTCACATAATAGTGATTTTGTAAGATGCAAAAGTTATTGAATCATAGGTGCTTGTACCAAGAATCCAGGAATTCCTTAGGCTGAACAACAGGTAGCAGGCTCAGATTCCCAGCATAGGTCTATCGAGTACACTGTGCATGAAGTTATAAAAGGAAAGACAATTTGTAGTGGAGATACTAGGATTTGGGGATTTCAAGAGTGCTAGATTTTCATTGGGGAAAAACCTGTAGACATTTAGTAGAATTGATCCAAGAGCAAGTCCTTATATGCTACTGTGAACAGAACTTTGGGGATGGAGTTGCTCAAGCCCATTGGAGGCCATATGATGCTATCATCAACTCCAGATGCTAGACATTAAGCTGCAGGGATGGTGTTTGTCCTCCTGGGTTTGTCCAACCTTTCCCCATTATTTCCTTCTAGAATGAAAACTTTTATTCTGTGCCAGTATAATTGGAAGCATGCAATTTGCATTTTAAAAATATTATAAGATATCATGAATCTTAGAAGAGACATTAGGCTTTGGATTTTTTAACATTACTGGGACTGTCAAAGACTATGGAGATATTGAAGTTGAAATGATGCATTTTATTTTATGAATGGCCATGGAGGCTAAGGGTGGAATACAATTTAAATGTAAAATTTTTCCCCATGGGCTTTATGTATTTGAGAAGCCCCACCCTTAGCTGTTGTTGCTGTTTTTAAAAGTTATAGAAACTTTAAGAAGTAGAACATGACAAAGGGAAATAGGGTGTTAGTGGGCTTTATGGGTTAAAGCTGGGCCCTAGTTCCCACATGAACTCTGTTTCTTGGTCCATCTAGATAAGAACAGGCCATGCTGCAAGATCTAATACTTCCTTACCTAAGTTAGTTTTGTTAAGTAACAAAAATGGTGAAGTTTTCTTCTCTTCTGCCTCCTCTTCTTCCTCTTTTTCTTCTCCTCCTTCTTTTCCCCAAAGTCTTTCAAAGCTAAGTTCCATTTGATTTCATAAAGACTGAGAATTTTCTGTAACTATTTATAGGTATTGAAACCCAACAAATACTGTGTCATTTTTTCCTTTAGACATTCTTTAGCCATGTTTCAATAACCATGTCATATTCTTAACCATAATTTTTGCCCCCTTATCATCAATTTCTGACTGATGCAGTCATTAGATATTAACATTTACCCATTTGTATGTTCAATAATGTTTTTGAGCATCTTCTTTATATTAGGTAAAATAAGAAATGTGATGAAAGCCCCTACCACATGACACATCATGTTTCTCTTTATTACAATTTAATGGATTATTAACTAATCATATGCATTATTGTTAGGTTAAACACCCAGTCCATAGTATCATGCGTTCTTTTTGAGTCTCTGGCCACTTTAACCAGGATTCCCATCAAGCTTCAGAAGGACATTAAAATGCAAAAAGAGTTTTGACCAAATCACGGCCAATCCTATGGTGATTTGTTAGTGGTATTTCAATAAGTGTTTGCTGAAGCTTTTCTATTAACCCAGCTAGCTACTAAATAATTGAGACTGGATTTTTACATATATTTATAAGCTTTAAGGGCCCAACAACCAAACAGTATTACTCCATTTTAATCCTCTAAACTAATCTGGCTACCTCTCTGGCAAAATCCCTCAGATACTTGCATTCTATAGCTTTCTCTGCTCATGGTGTCTCCTGGACTCTCTCCGTGGTGAATCCCCACTTCCTCTCTCTCCTGCCTGCTCTCCTGGCTAGGAGCAAGTCCAGCCCTTTCCACTGCTCAGTCATTGGTGGATCAGCTTCTTTATTGACCAATCAGGTCAGAATTGGAGAGCACTGTTTATACATTGACATGAGATTCTCAGAATAAAGATTGAAACCAGATTATGGTGGCACAGAAATCAGCATTTGAATAATACAAGGATGATCTTTACACAGGGCAAAATAACATTATACCTACATTGATTATTTTCTTTCTTTGCCTTTTTAATACTTTTCAGTGAGGAACATCTTAAAGCATTTTGTTGTTGTTGTTGTTGTTAAAAATACTTAAAATCACTGGTTTCCTTGTTGGCATGGCCTCTAATTCTTCACATAACCTGTTCATGAGAAGTCTTTATTTCCAATTTCAAAAACCAATTGCCTTTCTTCCAGGAGCTCCTCCTGGCCATCACCATCTAAACCGACTCCTATGCACTCATCCAACAAATACCTACCAAATGCTCATTGGCGACTGCACTGACTTGTTATAAAAATGAGTTGCATGATTTTTCTTTGAGTCACATAATGTGTACTGACCTTTAGAGTATTTCTATTTGTCTTTTCTAAGGTGAATTTTAGGTAGTGCAAATAATTTTAATATTTTGTTCCTTATAACAAAGCAAATGATTCATGTATTTATCATATCCTTATTATTATAATGAATATATGAAACTGCCTCGACCGAAGGGAGAAAGGAGACCTAATTCATGAAACTGCAGGACAGTTTCATAATGGCGCCACACATTGGGCTAACTTTTAGTATCAGACTGTGAAAAGAAAAAAAAAATATATGTATATATATATATTTATATATATATATTCTAACACATATATACATATATATATTAGAACAAGCAAAAAAGCGAGGCATGCCTTAAAAGAGGCAAAAAATCAAATATGCTTTTCAAAACAAGCAAAAAACAAAACTGCTTTTGGAGTGGGGTCAATCCTTACAGATAGTGTAATCTGGGTTCTGTACTTAGTCCACATACAACTTGCCTTGGTAGCTGGAAAAGACTTGCTATAATAATAATGCCTTCCTTACTGTGAAGTGGGCATCGCTCTGAACATGTAAATGCACAAGTAGTGCATGGTAAGTACCTAACCAACACTGTCACTACCATCACTGCTACTGTGTTTTATATTTCATAAAGCCACCTTAACTTTATTGTTATTTAATTTCAATTTTTTGCACAGTGTATTTTACCACAATACCCCCCTCCCCAACCCCCCCAGATCAATATCCCTCTTGCCTACCCATACAACTTTTTCCCTTTTTCTCTTACTCCTGCTCCTCCTTCTCTTCCTCCTCTTCTATACATCAAGGCTAACTTGTGCTGCCTATAACGCATTTGAATGTGTGATTTTCCTCTAGGTTATGGGCTAGCTATCAGGAGCCATACTTTTAAAGATAACTGACTCTCTCTCCCAGAAGCTGTCAATTGTCCATAGCCCATCAGTGAGTAGAAATACATTTCATTAAAGAAGAACTTTAAAACCTCATTACTTGTCAAGATTGCTCTGACTCCTTTTCTTTTTAAACTTACATCTCTGTGGCCAAGCAGGTGTGGTCAAGGCCCACAGATGGGGAGTGACCAAATTCAGCTATTCTTGCCTTATCTTAGGTTAGCTTTTAAATTATTTTTCACCTCTCTGCTAATTTAACACTATAGATTTTATCTGTGATGGTTTTGTTGTAATTATTTTTGGTTCCCCACATTTTACTGATTTACAGTTAGACTTTGGTATTTGGAGCTCAGCTTCGTGCCCATGAGACTACTATAGCGATGTCAATCAGAACTCTGAAGAGCTTCCAGTGTTTGCAGGTCTTCCCTGTGGTAACTTACAGAGGCAGGTTCTTTTTATCTCAATTTTCTGGCAATTACAGAAATTTTCCATTGCAAAAAATTTTGCTTTTGGAGTCAAGTAGAGTTCTACATACCTAATATACCAAGACATAGTGAGCTGAGACAGCTGTGAGCTCCTACCAGCCTCAGCTATGTAACAAGACCCTATCTCAAAAAACAAACAGGAAATTAGAAGAGATAAAAACACAAGAACATTTGACTTTCATCTATATTTTTGTGTGATTGACATCTTTTACATAGAATAATTTATGTGACATGAATCTATCTGAGATCAATGTATTAAATACTAGTAATAACCATTCAATCCAAATTAAATGTTGTTATTCAGTATGACTACACTCTTAAAAGCAATGTAGGTGTTAACATAGAATCTCCATCTTCTCACTGCTTTAGTTCTTATTATCTCAATTTTAATACTACTTTTTAAAGTCATAATATTTTGGGGATGGAATTAAATATGACAAGAATGTTTTCCAATTCTTTTGCCCACTCCTATTCTTGGACCTCCTTACTTAATTTAATAGAAAATTAAATAAACATTTATTTACTTACTTATTTAAATTTAAGAATTCTTTTATTGATTAAATTTGTTCTTGGACATGTTTACACATGTGCACTAAGCATACCAACCAGTCCCCTCTTCCCTTCTGCAATCCATGTCTATCTTTTTTCTTTCCACAAATCTTACCCTCCAGTTGCTGTCTATTCATTCTTGTTTTATGACTCATCAAGATGAATCAGGGCCACCTCTGAGTCTGTGGGGTTTGGAGCTACCCACTGGAGCTTGGAGGGCTCAGTAGTGGGGATACAGGTAAAAACAGTGATTTTTTTTTTCTGGCCTAGACCCTATCGGTACCAGCAGTTCAGAGATGTAGTGTAGGGCCTTGGGGGCACTATTTCCTGCTTCTTTGACTGGCAGGCGGTAAAGAATGTCTTGTGTGGGCTTAGGGCTGATAACCAGAGTTGTTATGAGTTATTAGTATGATGCTTGTTACTAGTCTAGCGGATTACTGTCATGGTCCTTTATCCAATCTTCTAGCCCTCTGCCCTACTGTACTCTGACCCTTAAAGAGGGTAGTATAAATGTTCTCATCATGACTGGGACCACTGGATTTTCCTGACTGCAAAAATCTGGCTACAAATGAGCCTCCTGACCCAGCTCTAAAGAGTCTGGTGTTATAGTCATGTGCCACCTCCACTGTCAGCTTATATTTTCCCCCTATATCTTTAATCCATAATACCCACACTCAGAATCCCAATGAGCATTCATTTTCACATAAATGTTACTAGGAACTTCTGATTATATCTGAACTTATTGTTGTGCAAAACAGTTTACTACACTTTTTATGATTGTAAAGATATTCTATTTCTGAGACATTTTCATATTTATTTACATGTACATGTACACACATATGTGTATGTACCCATTCTATCTCAATCAATTTTTTTCTCCCTCTCAAATTGATGGTCTCTCTTGGGTATTGTTATACACACACATACAAGCACACACACAAACATAGACACATACACACACACATCTACATATATACAACTTGCTTAATCCATTTAGTGTTACTGTATGTATATGGTCTCTGGACTGAGCAATTGTGATATTATATCTCCTAGAAGTGACAGGAGAGCTTCACTAATGATGCCATAACTATTTGACTGCCTAAGTAAGATCTGAACAAATACAACACCAATCAATATGCTAACATGGTTTTAGAAAATTGTATCCACTCTCTATTCTCTATGCCTTAGGTTAGTTTTTGTCATTTTCAAGTATACTTGAGAGTTTCAGCTGGCCTCTGCCTTTTACTTGCTCTCGTGTGGATTTTTAAAACTGTGTTTCTTCATTGTATTTTAGGTGACGTTTCCAGGGCCATATGCCCATTTACTAATTTTTGTCATTTACTACAACCCTTTTAAAGTTCCTTTTATTAAATGTGCTTTAGTCCCTACTTTTATTTAGTATATATTAGCTGATATAAAGGTTGTGGTTTACTGATGTTTATTAGTATATATTAATTGTTCAAATTAATGGACTTCATAAAGTAGCTCTATTTTTAATATCTATAATTTCTCATATCCTTAGTCTTCTCAGTTACTTGTTTGTAGTTTGCAATGTGTTACAAACAGTTTTATTATTGCTCCCCTATGTATCTTTGAATATTCTTGTCATTTTTATGTTGGAATTGTAAAGTTTCATTTCATTTGGAATATATTTATTTCCCAATCATCAATCTGGAGGAGGGGTAGAATTTTCAGCATTAATTTTTATCACTATTTTTGGAGTTTGGGCTCTAGAAATATTATTTTCACTGAGTGTGTGGACCTTGTTTCCTCTTTAATCTGTACATTGGAGAGGAAGGCATCAGTGGAAACAATGCCTTTTTTATTGCCGGTATCAGTTACCTGAGAGCCCTGAACCATTCCTGGGATTAACCTGATGTTCATGCATATGACCATATGGCAAGGCCTTATACTCTATGAACACAGAGTAGTTTACAACCATGCCATTAAGCGATTCTCAACCTGTGGGTTTAACCCCTTTGGGAAGCAAATATCAGATATCATGCATAACAGATATTTACATCATGATTTGTGGCAGTAGCTAAATTCTAGATATGAAGTAGCAACAAAATAATTTTTTCATTGAGGGTCACCACAGCCTGAGGAATTGCATCAAAGGATCACAGCATTAGGGGAGTTGAGAACCACATAGAATCTAAGGGATCAGATATATGAGTGAAGCTCTCTGACCCTTCATATTCATCCCAGCCACCATCTGAATATCAACCCAGAGACATCAGGTGAAGCAGAAGAATCATTCAGTTCTGATTTGCTCAAAATCTTGACTCAGAGACTCAATACACTAGTCACTGCTTTGAGTGACTACATTTTATAGGGTTTTGCTACACAACTAGAGAAAATCTTGAATCTATTTTCCGGCATCCTACCTACTCACCCACATACACCTCTACTAGCTGTTGGTTTTTAGATCCTCCAGTACAAGCATAAATCATAGATCCATCTTCAGGTGATTCGACAGAAAGTACATCCTGGAGTCCCTGAGTGAAAAGCAGCATGGCAGAGTCTCGGCTTCTGCATGGTACCTATGTACCATTCTTGGCCCTGTGAAAGCTCTTAGGAATTACTGTAGTGAAAACTCATGGGATCGCTGGAAACTAAGGCCATGAAAGGTGGAGCCCCAGTAAGATTGTGTCCCCAAGGTGTGTCTCAGTTACAATACCCAGTGCTTGGTAATTCACCAAGAACCCTATTTACATGCTCTGGCTGGTTCATGTCTCTACAATCTTCTCTTCTAGATAAAGAGAATGGTTTGCAGTAGCAGCTAGGTAGCTTCTATATTGTCACAAAAAACCTAAGGGGATTTAAGGGAGGAGAGAATTGTTCTGGCTCAGTTTCAGAGATTTTTTTGGGGGCAACTGGCTCTGCTGCTTCAGGTTTAAAACGAGGCAGATTTCCAAGATGTTGGGAACATGCAAAGAAGGAGGAAGAAGCTGTTGATCCCATGGTAACTGCAAAGCTTAAGAAAAATAAAAAAAACAGACGGGACTAAGTCAGGGGCAAAGGAAGCTCTACAAAGGCATTTGCCCACTGACCAGCTTCCTTCAGGTATGCTCTACCACCTAGCTTCCAAAATAATGCTATTAGCTTGGGACCACGTTCACATGGAGACAGTTTCACATCCAAACCCTAACAGCATGAAACTCTGATAAGTTAAAGAAAAGTCAACAGTTTTTAAAGTACTCATCATTTCCTTGTAATAATGATGGGAGTGGTGACAGCAGGCTTGTTGGCCTGGCAGAGCACCTACCAGATGTCAGCCATTGTATTCTTTTACATTTTAGGATGTTATGGTAAGTTTTATAAAGATGTCAGTTATTACCAAAAGTTTGGACCAGATTTGAGGGCCCCCAAATTCTGAAGTTCCAGTGGCCTCTTGTCTACACATCTTGGCCTTTGTATTCTCTTTCAGTATGTAACTCCATACTGTTAAACTACTTGACGGTTCTAATAGCACATAGAAATGTGACCTAATCATAAGTGTGCAGAAGAAGGAGTTTCATAAACTGAAAGTCACCTGTACAACTAGAACCCATCTTAGGAACATTGTAAGTACCGGAAGTAGCTGTCATGCCATTTGTAACGCTATTTGAAACTCAGTGATTCTTCCAAATCCCCCAATACAGCTACAGTTCTGGTGTTTTGCTACATAGTTTGGATTAATTTCTTTTTGAACTCTACATAAATGAAATTGTGTGGAATATGCTCTTTACATCTAACTTACCTCTTAAATGTTATTTTTAATTAAGCTGCACCATCATATGTAACTATAAAGCTTTCAATCTCATTGTAATACTTTATCTACTTTACGATAAAGATTAGCACAGTTTCCAGAACTTTCAGCTAATTATATGCTTTTTTTCTGTTAGGTATATACCTTAGAGAATTTCAATTATTGGATCATAATGTCTGCTTATTTTGCCTTTCATAAGGATGAAAATAGCTTCTCTGAATTCTGCCTCCTGTCTTCCCTTGTTCCCTTAATGTCCTCATTCCATTGGCCCATATCGCCTCAGTGGTTTTCATCTAAATGAACACTTAGCGTTGTTCATTTTTCTTCTCTGCTGTTCAAGAGTTTAGATGGAGATTTTGCTGTTTTAAATATTTTTTTCCCTTGTATATATTGAGGGTGAACATTTATTCAGGTTTACTGGCTATTTGAACATAGTACTTTTTATGATGAATTGTTAATCAAACCCATCTTCCTGGGCCACCTAAGAATTACTTATAGATAGGCTGATACCATTCACCTTTGACTATATCGAAATTTGCCTTAGGATCCTTCTCCTAACATGCTGCATAGGTCCCTGCTTAATGGAAGAAACATACATAACAAGGCATGCAACTTTGATATCATAAGCTACAAGGGTTATTCTTAAAGAATCAAGTATGCAAGTCTTAATTTTTAAGCACTAAAATAGCAATAAATGTTTATCGATAAATATATGAGGCTCCATATGCAGAGCAGTTTGAGGTGAAAAAGAAAGGATGTGTTTTATCAGGAAGCATCTAGACTCCGAGGCAGCCTACGTTGAGTGCTGGTTTTTAATGACCCTCTTCTAATGTAGAAATTCAGTGCCTATTCTTCCAGCCTTCATGTGCAATTGGATAGGCAAAAACTGATATATTGTGTTTTAGGGATATGAACATGGAGACTACTTTAAAATATGGCCTTGAGAAATTTCTGCCTAGTAATTTTCCAGGAGGAAAAAAAAAACCCAGATGCTTCAGTGACATTTTTTTTAACTAGTGTGAAACATATTTAGGTGATGAAAACGGCCAATTATTCTGCTCCTTATTCCCCATATACCTTAGTCCGTCTCCAGTGGCAGTGTGGGCTCCATTAAAGAACCCATTTCCTTGTCTGGGACAGCTTTATTACTCTCTGTAACATCAGGCTGAAACCCCAAACCCTGAAGAGGCACTCTTGCTGGAGGCTTTTCTGATGCATTGAGATGACACTTTGCTTTAAACATGTCCCTAGTCTTCTTTCCAGATCTTTGAAAAACTTAGCTCTGGAAATGTATACTTTATGCAGTCAGAATTCAGGTTGGAAAACAATGACTTTCAGACTTCACATAACCACTCCCCAAAAGAAGCAGACAGACTGAAGTGGTGACACCAAAAGTAGTTCCTGGGCCAGAAGGATGGCTAAGTGAGTAAAGGCACTGCCGAGCTCGATGACCTGAGTTCCAACTCCAGGATCTACATGGTGAAAAGAGAGGACCAGTTCCTCCAGCTGTTTTCTGACATCCTCATAAGTGCTGTGGTACATACACACACACACACACACACACACACACACACACACACACACACACACACACACACAATGTATTAATTTTATGTCTATATGTTGGTTTGAGAGAACTCTCATTGCACAATAATCTTTCAAGTATTCTCTTCATTCTGCATTTCTTTTGGTCATCGTTTCTAAAATCTAAGAATGAAAAGAACAATTTCATGAAGAAACTGCATTTGCTGGTTTATTTTTATTGTATTTTTTTTTGATGTGCAAATACTTCAAAGCCTTCCACCTGTTGAAGGTGAAGTGGTGTGACTACCACCAAAGTCATTCTTGTGTCAGTTTCCTGCCCTTTCATGTCCATTAAAATATAATGCTTTCCTGACTCCTGCTGCATTGCTGCTTGCATATTAGCTTCTTTGGGGGTTTGCAGCTTCATGGAATCTCCCACAAGCCAGCCATAGTATGGAGTCCTTGAGGAGGTACCTAATACTGTGGCCTTGAACCTATCATGAACCTGTCTTGACCACAGCCTAGCAGCTGTTGTTTCCTCCTTTTACACCCTGGGCCTGCTTCTAGCAGCTCTGTGGCTGTCATCTCTGGTGTCACTAATCCATCTGTTTGCCCTGTTCTGGGGACAGGGCTCATCTCAAACAATCTAGGAACAAAAAGGCATTCTGTTCTCCAGTGACTCAGTGCACCAATATCATAGTCTCCTTTGTGTGGCGCCTAAGAGACATTCTGCGGTAACAGACCATACTCCTGACCTCAGTGTCTCACTGAATTATTTCACATTTGCTTTTGTCTTAGTCTTGAGATAAAGACTCCCTGAGTAGCCTAGGCTAGTCTCAAACCCAGGGCCCTCTTACCTCTCTCCCTCTAGGTGGGATTACAGACATATAATGACACCTGGCTGAAGGTCTAGTGGGGAAGCTTATATTCTCATCTGCTGTCCCTCTCCTTAGAGCCCTGATTGGAGACATAGGTGACCAATGCCATGCCATCTTCATCTCTCCTTTTTAATAGTCAAGGTGCCATTCCTAGCCATCAGAACCCTCACCCTCCAATTTATCTGGCAGAAAAATCTCCTATCAACCAATTCTAGGCTTTTGCAGGCACCCTGTGCCCACCCAGACTACTGTTACCTACACCTGCCCTTGTGTCATGACATTTACTTATAGATTCCTATCACTCATCAAAATTGCATTTATTTAAAAAACAGAAAATATTCCTTGTTCTCAGTATCCTGAAAAAAATAAAGTTTATGTTTTATGCATATAGCACTCTCCTTTGTAAGAATCCAAATACCTTTGTTACTTTTTCTACTCTTCTGGTAGCTTTCATCCTTGGCTTCATCTGTATTCTGTTCACTGTCTAACTTCAGAGACCCCCATGGCATTGGTACTGAATTCTTGCTCTGGTAGTCTGCCTTATCCCCATGTGAAAATCTACCCACTCTTTTGATTACCATTTTTGGTAATTGTCCTATTCGCTTTTGGATAGTCATAAATTATGACTTTTAGGGGGTTTATTCCCTGAGTGTTTTCAAAATATCACTAACTCTGCCAAGCACTGTAAGTATGGTGACACACCTTCCAGTTTATACTTGACAAAGACAGAACCAAAAAGATGATGATGTGATGATAATTTGAGACAGCAATGTAAAACATCCCAGTACAGCACAGCCATGAGGGGTAATAGTGTTCACAGGTGAGAAAAGTTGTCTTCAATCAGCTACTGTTTTTGAACTCTTGGCAGGATGTCACTCATTCAGTCCCTGCCTTCTCCTAATCATAGCTACTGTCATGTGACCCCTGGTTGAGTCCATTTTGTCCTGCTTTCCATAGTGATCTGTCCCTGTAAAGACATTTAATTTAACTTTGACCTGCTAAAATTATCCTTCTGGAATTTTCCTATGAATGCCCTATCCTCTGCCATACAGTCAATTGTCAGCAATTGAAGTCAGTCTATTGAAGGAATGAATATTGAAGGAAGGCTTTGAACTGTGGGATGGGGAGGGGGAGGAGAGAAAGAGAGACCTGACAAAGGTGTTATCACTAGATTAGGCAGTGCCTGTACCCAACTCCATCACGGTTCTCCCTGTCAATATGGCCCTCCTTGGATGAAGTTGGTTCAAGTTCAATGGTGAGGATATCAGTCAATCACAACTAAAAGATATGGCTTAAATATATCCCAAAGAGATAATGCAAGAGTGCTGGGGAAGAAGATCATTACAGAAATGAGGGCCACATTGAACAAAGACTGTGGTGACATGCAAATAATACGCAAATGACATAAATGATGTGGAAATCCAAATGGTGAGGTCATCCACTGGAGTTCGAAAGCAGACTGAACTTTGCAAGGATACAGGAAAACATTTGCGTACGTAGACCATGCAGGGGACTTTAGGGTTTGCTCTGAAGACAAATTTAAAATACTGTATTTTAGGCAGATGACCTTAATACTGTAATCTGTTTTGTTTTTTTGTTTTGTTTTGTTCTTTGGTTGAGCTAGTTAGAAAATTGACCTGGAATGGGATAAAAAACTGAAAACAAGATAAAAACCTAAACAGTTGCTACATTTATCCACTCAGAAATGATGAAGGCCTTAGTTAAGGCCATGGTCCTGGGAAGAGATGACAAAGGCAGCTTTAGGAGAGGCTGCATGGGTAAACTGGTGAGGGGAATTCCAGCCACCCTGAGAGTATTATTTCCCTGAGATAGAATACAGAAGAAGGAATGTAGCTGAAGGAAAGTGGTATATTTTCCAATAGTGTTATTAGTTTAAGCAATCTTGATGTCATTGCTAGATGGATCTTAATAAAATACTATTTTTTAAATATGGGTCTTCATCTATGAAAATATAAGTAGGGAGGACAGCTTTAGATTAGTGTTTCTTTAAGATTTGAAGTGATTTTTTTAAAAGAAGAATTGATTATATGTCACTGCCAAGGAATCTACCCAAGGTTCAAATTCCAACCTTTCTTGCTGATTTTTAAGCCTCCTTCCATTTTAATTTGGCCTCCCTGCACCTCTCTAATCTTGTTTACAGATGATTCCCACGCTACACTCCCTGCTCCAGACAAGGAAGTCCTTCCCAAGACTCTGTAGAGGCTGGGTTCATTAGCTTACCTGAAATCCCTTCTCCTTTCCCTCTTTCCCGGCTGGTGAACCTCAGTTATTCCTCTTTCCTTCGGGATTACTTCCTTCTGTACAGTGTGATGTGAATTGTAGGCTTCATTCATGGTCTCTGAGCATCCATTGGCACTCAACTTCTATATAATACAATCAATCCATTGTTTCTACCCCTATAATGTAGTGTCCTGAAATTTTCACAAAGGTTAGCTTGCTTTGCTTTGTTAGTATCTCATAGGTGTCTTTGGTGTCAGGAAGAGTGGTAGCTGAATTCTAAAAGCATCATATAAAACAGTTATATGCGATCTTCCCCTCTGCAAGAATCCTCCCCCCAAGTCCTACTTTATTCAGGAGAAATTTCATTGATGCATCCTTTAAAAAGCACTTTGAATTTTATCTTGTCTGTGAAGCTAAGCTCCAGACTGAATTAATTTCCCCTCCTCCCTCCCTCCCCCTATCTCTTGCTTCCCTCTCCTCTTCTTTTTCTATGTGTATATATGTATGTGTGTTTATATATACCATGTATTTGAAAACTTGGGCATACCCAGTCATAACAGTTCTCAGATAATAAAAAGATGCATCTCCAGTGATACTGATATGGAGGCAAATGGGTCATTTTAATATTCCTAAGCTCCCACCATACCCGGTGTAATGATTAGTCAACTCTTGGAAAGATTTTTCAGAGAAGATGTGTTCACATCTGCATCCACAGAGTCCCATTAGCACAGTGCAGCAAGAGGAGAAGGGCAAGCTCAGAAGGGAATAAGCCCATCACCTGACAAAAGCAGGTGATGAGATCTCTCACCAGATTAAAAAGGTAAGGGCAGCAACTCATTAGGAAACACAGGGATGTCTGCTTAATTACTTGAAAAATGTCTGAGCCAGTACATTTTATGACACCTGGAGGGTATAAACATGCCCATAAATTTAATTAATTTTCTTTCTTCATTCATTGCACCTGTATGGCCTAAAGGAAAAGAAGTCTAATGAAAGTACAATCAGCACTTTATGCCGGACTTCCACAATTCATTGGGGGCAACATTCAGAAAATGAAATACCGAATTTCTCATCAGTTTGTTGCAAGAAAAGTGTTTGGAACAGTGTAGCTCAGCACTGAAATTATTCCCATGTCAAACTCTGATCAATGGTCCTTCAGCTTTATTTCCACAAAGAACTTAAATCTCTTTATAGATATATTAAAATGTATTTAGTAGTCATAAATCTCCAAGGAGAGCTTGGAACTAGATATTATTGTTTTCTGGGAGGAGAGCACTATATGGGAACTCAAAGGTTTATGAGGATCAATCAAATCCATGGAGCAAGAAACTTGCTCTCTGTTGCTGCAATATGACCACCTGTTTTGTTCCAAATCTTTCCACCGACAATATTACTGGTTTTATTTAAATAAACTTTAATCACAATGAGTTCATGAGCTTGCACACCTATCGAAACACTACTATATTATTTAATGAGGGCTTGCTAGTTTTCCAGGCATCCTGCCTATACTTTATACATTGAATCCCAATTACAACACTCTAAAAGCAAGTGATATTTCATTTGAAATGATTCCCAGTGAGATTAAGGGATTTACTCAAGGTCACATAGCTAGGAAATATTGAAAGTAGGAGTCCAATCCAGGTCATTGGTTCTAATATCTGTGCTCATTTAATTTTGTTACATGCACAGAAATGGCAGTCTGTGTTTCTACTTGTTTGATCAGGTATTGCTAAACATATAAAAAGTTCAAGACGAAATTTGTTTTCTTAAAAAGAATCTCAATGCTAATTGAGTTTTGGACAGTGAATTACTCGTGGAGGCTTCTGGACACAGCTGATGGGTCTTCTCCAGAACCTGCATTATACTCCAGCTGTGCCCAAGGCCTAAAATATTCTTGTCATGTTCATTTGATCCCACAGTAAGCAAGGCATGATATTCTTTACATCTTGTGACATAAGAAAACATGGAAAGTATCACATGATAAATACGTACTATGTGTCCATGATGAACAGGTTTCTGTAGATATTGACTCACTTGGGACAAGCTATATGATAATGGAAATCGTAAATTAGAATCCAGACATGTTATGGGACAATGCCCATTAGGAACTCCTCAGGACCCTGCTGCCCATTCCCTTGGAATTTTGCCTTAAAGAAACAGTGTGTTGGCCATGATTGATGTTGAACATTTTCCAAGGAAATTTCAAAATGTCTAGAAGATCAAAGTTAAGTGAAATATTTTTACTCTAGTGGTTAGATTCCTCATTCTGATTGCCATCACAAAGCAATATACATATATACATACATACATTCATACATACATACATACATACATACACACACACACACACACACACACACGTAGCTTCTGGTTTGTGTTTTTAAGGGATTCACGTGTGTGCGGATGCACACGTCTCTATGTTTATATATGATTTTGTGCATTTTCTTTGTTTTCCTTCTGTCTATTCTGATTTTTGTTTTTGTTTTATTATTTTTGTTTTGTATTATTATTTGTTAGTTGCCTGTTTGTTTTCTAATGGGAGACAGAAAGGCGGTGGCTCTGGAAGGGATGGAAGATGGGCAGGAACTGGGAAGAGTAAAGTTGGGGAGGGAAAAATCATAATCAGGGTATAGTGTATGAAAAAAAATCCATTTTCAATAAAAATTCCTCATTCTGTCGTGAAATATGGTAGTTAGTGCTGTTTTCAGTTTTAATCTCTTGTAGACTCATTGAATTCTAACATTTACTGGGCTCGTAAACTAATCTGGATCGATTTGACTTTGCACCATCAAGCCCATTACACTTGTTTCAATTTTTTGCATCATGGCTTTAACATCTGGAAGCGATGAAAAGCAGAGCTGCCTGTCTAAAGAGACTGTCACAAGAAATACTGTATGAGGACACATTATTAAGACTTGACTAACCGTTGGTTCTACAGCTTCTGCTGGGCTGCCACAGGGATGGAGCATGCGCAAAAGGCAGCTCCTAACCACTACTTGGAAATAGCTTTTCCCAAAATACATTTTTTTTCTTGGTATCTATGCCTTGCTGTTCCCCACACCCCTGACTGGTTTGTCTGAGGCCAGCTCCTGAATTAACTGTGAGTAGTTTTGCAGTGATATTTTGAAGCTAATTAGATCTTAGCTAACAATTTGTGTCTCAGACTCAAGATACCTTTCTTCTTCTGAAGCATCATCGTATGTGTTTCTGTAGGGCTCTATGCCTGTGCTTTCCTAATCATTCTTTGAACAAGCTTGTAAACAACTGCCTTTGAAAATGCGGCATTTTAAAAAGAGCCAGCCTGTGATTTTTTTATGGCAGTCAGAACAAGTATTAAGGTACCAAATTCATTCACATTTTTGCATGCGTTCTTAACTCTGATTTAGATTAACATATGTGTGTATTTCTCACCATTTTAAATACATCCTTTCTATGTAGTATCAGCTCTTGTGAATATACACAGTGTGAAAGTAGAGAAAAGGGTCTGTAGTGATGCTACTCACTGAGTCCTGGCTCCAGTATTTGGTTCAGCACTATGTTGCCTTAGGCAATGCTTTTCAGCTCACTTTGCCTCAGTTTCTGCATTTGTCGCTGCTTTTATAAACTACTGTGAACATTAAGTGATCTGAAGAAATTAGAACAATGTTGGACACAGAGTAAGCCCCTGATAACTCTTTATTATTGATTTGTTATGCATTTTAGTGATTTTAATATTATTTTTATTCACAACTGGCATTTTACATATGTTGTTAAAAATAGAAAAAATAGGAAAAACTAGTTAAAATAATGTGTTTTTCTTTACTTCACCACCAAGAGGCAATTTTTGTTACATTTTGGTATATTTCACTTTAATATTTTTTTTTTAAACCCAGTCACCTCCACTCTTTATCATGGAGCCTTGAATACATTACTTGAGTTCTTGATGCTTTAGTCATTATGTCTATAAAATGAAATTAATTACAACACTTACATCACAGGGCTATTGCAAGAATTGAGATATCCCTTTTAGGTTCCTAGCTCAAGAGTTAGTGTATATATTTAGGTTAAGCCACACGAAATTGCCAATCCTCTCCAGTGTGGAGTCTTTCAATGAGAAAAACTCTGTATATTTTACAATAAGATGCCAGACTGTAACGGTAGAGAGGAAGTTGGCTTGGGTCCTCGGCCCTTGGAAGCCTAAAACAAAACTGATAGTCCTTAATAATGGCAAAGAAAGAGTGTCAAAATATTCCAAGGACAGTAGATTATCACACCCAGGAAGAACTCTGAGTGTCTGTGGCAGTGTCATTAGGACCCCAGTCTGAAGTTCAGGTAATAAACAAAGGGAGAATGCAATTGGTTGTGATACAGGGTATGCATGAAGATGGGGATGGAAGTTAAAGTTCATCTGGATTATGTTGCTGGAGTTTCTGTGTTCTCATCTTGCAGAAAAGAAGTCAGTTGGGGGACAAAGTTTAAGCAGAAGTTTACTTAGCAAAGAAAAGCACTCCAAAGAGAGATTAAAATGCACTGTCCCAAAGTGGGCCAGGGAGGGGACAACAGTAGCATAGTGAATTTTATATTGCAGATTTGAAATGGATGTTTATGAGTTGGGGGCTGTATTCACGGTCCCATTTTTCATCTGAACTCATGATGAAGTGGATATCCTTTTAGAGTATTTCCTCCCATAAAGCTCAAGGAAGGCAAGTCAAAACCACAATGTAAATGATATAGTGAAGCTGAGGTCTTTGGAGTATACAGATCCTTCACTAGTGGATGTGTGGGAAAGCATTGTGTGAAGTGGAAACTTCTAGTTTCTTTGGAAAGTTAGTTACATCAAATGATGTTGAGCTGGGGCAAAAAGGGGAAAGGATGTCTTGCTAAAGCCAACACGTGAAAGGCTGATTTCCTAAAGCAGACATAGGTGAAAGGATGTCTTGATATAGCAAACACATGAAAGGATGCTTGATGAAGGAGTATAATTATGACCCCAGGGACAGTGGAAGACAAACACTGAGCCTTGGTTTGGTCTGCTCTGCCTTGCTATTCACTAAAGACACGCATATATTGGTTCACCTTACATAGCATTTTTGAGCTCAACTTTTGGTAATGCTTTCATTGTAAGAAGTTTGCCCAGGAAGTGCTCATGAGGTTCCTGTGGCAGCTTGCTGCCTCTTTGGCCTCACCTTAGCCTGGCTGGTGAGAACTACAGCTGCCTGGTGTCTGCTTGCCAAACGTACTGGACTGTAGCTGCTGGTTCATGCCTGGTGTCTGCCTGCCTAGAGGACTGGTCTACAGCTACTGAATCATATTTTGTGTTTGCTATGGGACTGAACTACTGCACAAGAAAATTGAGCTCACTTCCAACGAACTATTGCTGAATAGGTCCACTTCCCCCATATCCTAATAACTTTTCTCTTCCACAACCTCTGCTGGGTGGTGGGCTAGAGGAGAGGTTGAACCCTTATTAAAAGGAGGTTAAAAAGAAGTTATGCCTACTTCATGTCGTCTAAGTTTTTGATAGAGAAGAAGGAGTTTATCAGGAGCCTCAAGTATATAATATTGTAAAGGAGAATTCTGGCCACCAGGAGGCATGGCTCCCAAGTTACAACTACAGTTCCGTTGGCTACCTCGTATCTACCTTCTTTAAGAGACAATTTAAAGGTCTAGGGACTAATATCCTGGCTTTCTGAATTAAGATGCTCTGCTGCTCAAAGTAAAGGCAGTGTGTTAGTTTTTTAAAGCAATGCTTTACCATGAAAAATGGGAGATAGAGAATTCCTATACCTTATCAGCCTACACAAACAGGGGTCTTCTCAGGACTTTCTTTCCCAAAATACATTGCCAATGTCTGCTTTTGAGCTTACATCACCACTCAGCACAGTACCTGGCTCTGGTGGTCCTCAACTTGATCTTTGCTAAGAGATGTGAGATCTGCTGCTCAATAAGCAAAGACACTGGAATGAATATCTTTTAGTGAGGAAGTGACACTATTAGTGACATTCTTTGGAAAGTTAAGTTGAGTGAATGCCAATTGCTCAGTGGAAGCTATCAGTGAAACTGAACAAGAGACACACGTTAATTCAGAGGACCTGAGTCTGATCCTGAATACTCATGAGGAAGGAAAAGAGCCATGCATACTGAGACATTGGAGAGACAGAAAGAGGCATATCCCTCATGGCTCACTAGCCAGCTACACTGTCCTAGCGTACTTAGTGACTAAGTGTCCAGCGAGGAATTCTGTCTCAGAAGCTAGATGTTTTGCAAATATGTGTAACTGGATCTCTTTTGCCTCCATGCATGCACAGGCGCATGCAATTACATACTTAATGTGCACATACACCCTCAATCACATACACACAATTAAATCACCCCCTCCAAAGGTGGAAAGCATCTGAGGAATCGCAGCCATGGTTTCATACACACACACAAAAACACAAAGTAAAATATTAAATATTAAATTAATATGTAATTATTATATATCAAATGCTAAAACATATAGTTAAGTAAAATATAATAAGAGAACAAGATTCAGGCAATACAGATAGAAGAAAACCCAGGTCTGTATATTGATTCTGCTATCAGGTACTTGAAAGGCTGATGTTCCTATATACTGTGGGAATAAACCTAGAACCTAACGTCTAAGGCTGATGCTAGAAGTAAATGTGGTATCACAGGCAATTTCCTAGGACAGTACTTGGAATATAAGGAAAGCATTGCAAGTATTCATTAAAGCATTGTTGTCATGAGAGCATTGTTGCCAATAGTCATAATTGTTTCCCAGTGGGCTCCAAAGCCACGCACTATTAGGCATAGAACTTGTGCCAGATATTGCCAGATGCATGAAAACGTGCCTTGGAATGAAGATGTTGATGTAAAAAAAATGCTTTAACAATGAAGCTCATGGAACTCAAAGACTTACCTAATTTAAAGAGTGGGCAAAGAAAGCAGGGCTGCCTCTATCTATTGACCTGAGCCCATGAGACAGGAGGATGGATAAACAGCGACCTTTAGGATAGGAATAGATATGGTGAGGAGACGGGGTTAATTGAGAGTCACTTGGGAGCTATAAGTCTAATAGAAAGATCATCATTCTGTTGAAGAACTTTAAGGAAGTAGAAGTAGTATTTGCTTGCATTTTCTCTAATTTTTTCATTTTATTTGTTTATTGTATGTCTGTGTGTGTAAGCATGTTTATGGGGTCAAGGTGAGTGAGTGAAGAATTTCTGGAAGAAAGCACGAACATCACATTATTACCTCATGGGTACCATGCTCATAAAAGAAGAGAAAAGAAGGAGTGAAAGGCACTGATGAGTCTGATAAGGAGAAATCACAGAGCAGTAAACTGTATCCATGGGATAGACATTAGGACACATGGAGGCTGAGGCCAGAAACACATGTTCCTTTGTTCCAGAAAAGGAGAGGATATAATGATGTAGAAACACATTAATAGTATTTTAAAGTAAAGTATAATATTAGAATTGTCCTATTTTTGTTATATCACAGGTAACTTCCAATTTCATTCATTTGTTAAATTGTGTTTGTTGAATTTTCTGTGCTGGCTTTCGAGTCTGAATTCTCTGAAAGGAGGGAAGGGGATGACAGAGGCCAGACAGAGACTTGATGACAATAACTATTAACAGTTTGAGGAAGAAATGATATTATTGATTTCTTGGGAATTTGGGAAATTTCCGTCTACAATG
Source organism: Mastomys coucha (assembly GCF_008632895.1). Lineage (NCBI taxonomy): Eukaryota > Metazoa > Chordata > Mammalia > Rodentia > Muridae > Mastomys > Mastomys coucha. The sequence continues at coordinate 58,184,068 of NW_022196898.1, read as the reverse complement.
TTACTTTAAAAGGTTTTTATTAGAGAAGGAAGTCATAGATTTGATTCCCAAACCTCTTTGTAGCCAACGCCTTGTCATTTTTCTCTGCTCTCTAGCTTACCTCTTAGGTAACAATCCCTTGTATTAGTCTCCTTTCAGTCACTGTAGCTAAATATCTGAGAAGGTCGTCTTAACTAAGGAAGTACAGACTTACTATCTCAGAGGCTCTGCCATAGTTACTTAGCCTTCCCTGTGGGCTGTGCTAAGGCAGAAGACCATGTAGTGACTACTCACCTCATGGTGGACAAGAGAAAGATCAAGAGCAAATGGGGCTTAGGTCAAGATAGGCAAGAAGGTCTCCTCTGACCAACTTTTGCCAACTATTCTCTAGTGTCTACCTTACCTAATTTTCCAGTGATGCCATCAATGGATGGAGTCATCAATGCATTAGCCCACTGATTAAGATAGATTCCTAATGATCCAATGATTTCCTAAAAATCTTTCGGCTTGCAGCTGAGCCTTTTAAAACATGAGCCTTTGGGGAATATTTCAGATTAAACCACAATACACCTGTTTTGCAGGAAAATGCCAAGGGCCATGAGGGCACCTGGATGAAAGGATGGGCGGGCCACTTCAAGCTTATTGGAAATTTGTAAGGAAATGTTTGTGTATATCCACTGATATTTAAGTAAGTTAGTTTTGCCTGAAGATCTGGGTTTGAGGATACAAAATCCTAAACCAAGGTCCACATTATGGAAGTTTTGTTCCCCGAAAGGGACTAAAGTAAAACTATTTTCTCATGGAGATCTAAGAAACCCATTTTAAAGAAAATGGATGCTTATGTGACATTTGATTTTGTTGGTCATGGAACTATAAAACTGGCAATTTATGATGTGATCTCTCATGTAATGATCCCCAGGTTATCTGAATATTCAGGCTATTTTCGTTGTTGATATCCACCCTGCACAATTTCCCAAGAGGATCTTGGAGTACACACCCTTGTGAAGCCTTATTTGGATAGCTTCTGTGATTAGATATTTCTTGGTCCCCAAAGATTTTGCTAAATGGGATTTGATTCAGTACTCCTACATGGGATACTGCAGTTCAAAGTCCTTTTTCCTGGATTTCTGTCTGCTTTTATTCTGAGGCATTAGGTGCTATTTAACAGAAGCTGAAGGATTTTAGTGTATTCTTTTATTTGGATTCATTATTAGGATGAATAAAATGAAATTACGTCTGAATTCTTATTTTATTACTGAGGCTGAATCTATAGTGCTTGAAGATGTAAGCTCGGTGGACTGGGACTACGGATCTTCTGTACAGTACTTGCCTTAATAAGCACAAATGCCTGCATTTGAGCCCAAGTACCCATGAAGCTGTGCCAGACCTGGTGCATCTGTGATCTCAGTGCTTGAGAGGTGGAGGTATGAGGATCCGTGGAGTGCTGGATCCTCACAAGCAAGCCAGTCTAGCTTAACTCATGATTTCTAAGCCAATGAAGATCCTACCTCAAAGAAAACAGTGTGCATTTCTGAGAATGACAACAGAGGCTGTCTTCTGGCCCACATGTACATATATGCTTGCATAAACACAGAATGCACAAGCATGCACACACACACACACACACACACACAAAAGCATGCACACATACATTAAAGATATTGATGTTGGCATAAGAGAACCTAACTTGAAAACCACCCTGCATCTTTTACAAGGCAAATGAAACAAAGCACATTTGTTACTTACTCTAATATCTAGCTTCTAAAACTTAGTAAAGGTTAGTGGTTACTAATCACTACTCCTGATGCTGCTCTTAGTTCATACACCCACACCACAGCTCTAAGGAATTAAAAGTTTGTGTCAAGCAAAACATGAACGTATCATTCAACCAGAACCTAAGAATTAAGTGGGATGGAAGTGGATGAAGCAGAAATTTCCTTCCGGTGCTCAGGGACTGAAGATAGAAACTTGACATTGGAAAGATGTTCTGTGGGTTTGACAGATATCACAATCAGTGCTGTGTACATCCCTTTAGAAGGTCAAGGTGTGTGAGAAGCACCTTTTGATAGGACAAAGGGATACTGAGGTACACATTAAACAGATCCTTCTTATCTTCAACAGCGGATGCTGTGTGGAAATATATACAAGATCTCTACAAAGTTTTCTGCGTAATGAAGACAACATGAATTGGCAATTCAAGTGTTGCTTTGAGATTAGATAGATCTTGGTTTGGATATCAGATAAGTCACTTTATAGCTGTGGGTACATAAGGCAGATACAGAATCTTCTTCAAACCATCTCTTCTTTTTGTGGGAATTAATTTAAATACTGAAAGTAAATTAACAGAGAGTATGGTATGAGCTAAGTAATCAACAAATGTTATATTTACTGTGTATGAGAACATGACCTTGGAGTGTATCCAGGAAGACAATCCCTTTTTATATCAAGAAAATTCTCATGTGGGCAAAGATGAAGTGGAGAACTTCTTTCCAACCCTCAATTATGCTATTAATATAGAAACTGGAATAGCCAAGAATTAAAAAATATTTTCTCTAGATCTTTTCCAAATAGATAGCATCTGAATGGTTGAAATGGCCAGTAGAGACTAAAGTTGTAGGTGGACCAGAACTCTAGAACGACAGGGTCTCTGTACCCAACAGTCATCCCGAAAATCATTTGTTGTGCAGAACTTAGTGTTCTGAATACGCAGCTGACATCTGTGCTGATAGTCAAATAAAACAGGACTCAGAAAGCTTAAAGCATTTTGGCCAAACTTTCCCTTCTCCTGAGTAGAGGCAGGACTTAGACCCTGGTCTACTCTCTTCAAAGCAGCTTTACATCCAGTGTTAGTTGTGTAGTACGCAAACAAGTCATATTGGTTATGACTATGGTGTAGAAAAACAACAGCGGGACTCCCGGCATGCACTGGTGCAGTCTTGTGAATCTTAATTTGACTGAATTGATCCCAGATGTTAAATGCTAAATGTGAGCCACTGCTTCAGGTCTTTGTCTCTCTCTCCCTGCTATTCACACGCAGCCATTCACACAGTCAGAAAGCAAAATGCTGTATCCGAGCTAAATGCTGAGTTCCTGTTACTTCTCTTCACTCTCTCCCATTGTGTAAGAGAAGAATTTAGGGATTAATGTGACAGAAGTTTTATTTCTCAGGAATAAGACATGTGTAGATTCACATGCCTCCAAGGCAATTGTGTGCAGGTGTGGAGCTTAGCACCCAGCAGGTACCTAAATGGCAGGTTCCTTTCTGACTTCAATTTTCAGTCATCTACTTTCCTTAGAACCTCAGGAGGTTTCCTCAAGCTACATCAGCCTGGGGTGACAGACTGAGAGAATGGCAGTAAGGAACGATAATTTTTTGATTGGCCATTTGTTACTTAGTGCTCTAACCCATCCTTATGTAGAGACTTCCTCAGCTATTCCAGGGAGGTTTGTTCACAGAGCAGAATCTTCCCAGATGTGACAGCTGTTCTTTCTGGTGCAGACTAATTTCCCCACTGTGGACCTGCACAATCTTTTATTTGTACTCTACTCTTGGTGCATTAATAGGGAGGGAGGGAGGGAGGGAGGGAGGAACAGAGATAGATGGATGATAGATAAAAGTTAAATTTCTAGGAAATTGCATGGTCTATCAGTAGCTTACCAGGCTCTCTGGAATTTTGGAAACCTTAACTCTTTTTCTGTATGCTTCAAATTCTGATAGAAAATCCAATTTCTTTACCTGAAGACTGCACTTCATACACAGTTGTGTATCAGAGTAAGGGTATAGAGTCAGGCCCCCTCATCCATGTGTTTGTGTCTCAATATTTCTGGTTGCAGTGTAACCTCCAAAAACCCTTGGTCTCTCTTTCCTCATTGATGCCTTCCTGAGCTGTAAACTGGGATTGATGGAAACATTCCACTTATAGCATTGCACCTAATTAAGGGTGAAGCTTGGCCTGTGTTGGCCATTATTGGTACTATATGGGGATCCAGAACAGTCAGGGCCTTCATGAGAGTATAGTGAGGTCATTCTGTGGACTTGTATTTACAGCTATTGTCCTTGGTATTCACTGTGTGTGTGTGTGTGTGTGTTACTAGTATTATGTGGGTCTTTTTAGAAATAGCCTCTCTCTAATTCATCTTTAACCTTAAATCCCATTTGTGTACCTTAGTTATTCCTTCCTTGGGATTTACATTTTCCTTACTGGCTCCCCAGTTCCTTGAAAAAATCATTCCTGTTGGAACTGCCTAAAAAATATCTCAAAGCATCCAGATCACCAAGATATCTGATGCCGCAATTACTGACTAAGTTGAACTTTGGCTCAAGCTATAAATAAGCATTCATGTTCCCAACCCACTTTCTTCCTCTTCCTCCCTCCTTTCCCCCATGCCATCTCTCTCTCTTACACACACACACACATACACACACACACCCCAGATTCATGTTTCAGCACCTCAACCACCCATTACCATTGCTGACACTATTACTATCATATAAACTTAGATATAATTGTCTTATTAAATTCCATTCCAAGATATTTTTGTTATTGAAGCTTAAACAAAGCACTGTGAGATGCTTGTGTTTTACATGAAACTTTCCAACAACCCATCCGCACTATTAATTAATTGTTTCTTTTTGGTTGTTGAATCCAGATCTCAAGAAGTGCTGCCTAGTGAAAATATTCCCTTTGGTCATTTATTAAAGAATATCCACTTCTGTTAGCTCTTCATAGTGAATCGTCTATGCTCCTTCTGCCCTCAGTCATTCACTATAGAAGCTCCAAGAAATCCAACTGAATCTGTTCTTTTATCAACTTTAAGAGATTTAATTTATTTTCTTAGCTGTACAATAAATCACTAGGATTCTTTTAGAAAGGAAAAATTGAAAGAACACCCCCAAGATAGAAACAAATGCATTATCTTTTCACTCATAACTCATCTGGACTGAAATATCTATTTGTTACTCCTCTCTCCTTGATTTCTCTCAATATTGAAAAGCTTCTTAGAATTCACTTGTTACATAGCAGGAAAATATAAACTTACAATGTCAGAACCAACTAATAAGCTGTGCATTCTAAAATACACACATATCTTCATGTATTTATCTAATTCATCAGAAAATTCCTAGTCTACATTAAAGTAAATGCCTTTCATGTGTACAACAGCCAAGTGTTCCCTCCTGATTGATGCATGTCAATCATCACTTCTAAGTCACTCAGTCACTTCTATGTTAAGGCATCTCAGAGACTTGAAGTCAGCACATCTTTTGAGAAGTTGAGAAATGATGTTATCAATCAGTAATACTGACTGAATGATGACCACATGGTAGCTTCTGGACTAGTTTAGAATAACTTTACAAATTTCTGCTGTTATTTCAGTTTTACAAATAGGAAAACATTGGCCTGGAGAGATGGCTCATCGGTTAAGAGCCCTGGCTCCTTTTCAGAGGTCCTGAGTTCAATTCCCAGCAACTGCATGGTGGTTTACAACCATTTGTAATAGGATGTGATGTCCTCTTCCCTTGTGTCTGAAGAGAACGACAGTGTACTCACATACATAAAATAAATCTAAAAGACAAGAAAACTGAGCTTTAGGGAAATTACATATGGCACTAATATTGCTTTATCCCAAGAAGTAATAGTGTTCTCCCACTCTAATGAGACTATAAGACCTGGATCTACAACACACACAAACACACACACACACACACATACACTCACTGTGACACTCAGTGAGGCATCTTAGTCTGCTGAGGTCTGTGAATTGCCACACAAACAACTCAGACATCAATATTAGTCAAATAGGGATAGACAATTGAATACCATACCCCAAGATTGATAGATCAGGGCCATGGGTAAGACTTGGGAGCTGACTATGACATTGAGTCAAGATCCTATAGGGCTTTTTAATCCTGAGATCTGCAAACAACTCAGCCAAGATATTTCACCAATCAGGATTTAGGAAGAGGGGGATTTCCTTGGCAACATGTCTTTGTTGTATTTTTATCCTGCTCCCACCGTTTGGTGTATTCAACTGTGGCAGGGGACTTGCCTTGTCTAGCATTCATGTCTTAACGTCAACCAACCAGCATGGGACTTGTCTAACATTCATGTCATAACCTACCAACCAGGAGGTCAGTTGATTATGTACATGTCTCCTTCTGCCAAGTAGGATGTCCATCCCCAGAAGGGTCTTGGGAACTTAAACTTTAATCAACCCCTACTTAAAATGGAAGTCTTATTCCAAATAGCTTCTTATATTGGTGCATTCCATCCCAGGGGAAGCTTATAAAAGCAAATACCATAAAAGCTAACACATAGGTGGAAATGCTGCTGGGTGGTTGGTTCAGATCCAAGTTTCTTGTGGCTAACTATCCAAAGCACTTCTGACTGACTTCTGTTGTTGACTGGTTTCCAAGAACACCAAACCACATAACATCCTAGTAACAACAGTAAGAGAATATAAGAAAGTTTCCTTATGACATTAGCAGCAGCACAAAATAGGCTCACCAGGTAACAGTTACCTTAGGCCTTAATATTTTACCTAGACCTCACTGGTTCATGTAGGCTTTAAAACAAACCCATATTGTGTATGTCAACATCAAAGCAAGATTCTAATGAATGAAGCCATGTGCTGTGGTCCTCCTCCTAAGAGTGGTATCTGTGGTTCCACCTACACTTGGCCTAACTTAGTGGATCAATAAAGGTCACCTCAAACAGGAAATGGATAAGAATGTCCTGAGAATGCCTGAAATAGAACTGCAGAGTGAGTTCACTAGAAATATCTTTCAAGGAAGCATAACCATAGGCCCAGCCTAGGTACGTAAAAGAAACAGGTTGGAATTGCTAATATCGAACACATACTTGAGCTTGGAATTGCAGAATATCATAAAGTAGGAGAGACTCTTTGAATGGTAACCTTACATACTAATCAACTGAAGGACGTTCAGCTCTTTGTTTACTAAATGCATGCTTTTAGTTCGTCTAGCATCATCCTTTAATTACCACATCACATACTTTTGCTGAAAATTTCACGTTAAGAATGGGTTCACGGAAACAAGGGACAGAACACAATGCAAAGCCGCCACAAGAAGACTTCTTTGCAGCCCTTGTGGGCTCTTAATTCCTGTTTGCTCAGAGCACCTCAGTTATATCACAAGAATTTATGGTGTGCTTAGTGTTTCTCCCAGTTGTGTTTACATATTTTAAATAAACAATTCTAAGAAAGTTGTGCTGTGAAAAAAAATACAATTTGGAAAAAGAGTTAGAGGTAGAGATACTGTTCTGTCAGGATGTCCTATGGGGACTTAGCAAGCAGATCGCAGTAATATCTTATTTTTCCTTCCCACTTCTAAAAAGTTTTCTATGTCATGACAGTTTTCAGAAACTTTTGGGGATGTTTGTTAGGTTTAAAATATTCTTTCCAGAGTCCCAAGTGATTCTTTTACTCTAGGCACATTGTTGAGTTCTTCTACATTTGCTGTGAGCTCTATTGGAAATGATGATAATCCTATGGGAGGGGACAGAAAAATATGGTGGTTTCTCTCCTGAAAAAAAAATACATCTCTCCTCACAGTTTCTCTGCTCTACAGACCTATGGGTATATACTAATGACACTGAAGATGGAATTTATTTCCCTAGATCTAGTATTCTATGATCTCTGGGATTTCTTTGCTTTTAAGACTGGAGAAGACTGATCCTAGAAGTCGTCACTGATACAAAGCACAAAATATACACTGAAGAAACTGAGTGTGACATCAATCAATGAAATCATGGTTCTCTCCCTAAAACTGAGAGTGCTTCATTGTTTGCCACATTATATTCTGTGCTTATTGGATTACATCTACAAGTAATTTAAATACCCTTGAAATCATATCTCTAAAAACACAGACATAATAAGATATTTTTGTATCCTGGACACCTTAGGATATAGCTATGGCAGGGAGAAGGAAAGGACACATCTTGTACCCTTTAGTACAGATTCTTGTCAATCTGGCAGCTGAATAGCATCATTAGACCTAAAAAAATTTTGTTCTCAGAGGGCTCTAGAGAAGAGCCTGAAGATATTACAGTGACCATTTAGAAGCTGGACCAGAGATTTTCTTTAGAATACTGGTTAATCAACCAAGTAGAGTTTGATTTCTTATTATCAATGTATTAGCCAATCAAATCTCTTAAAACTCATCTCTCATCTTCTTCTTGCTGTTAGCCTTACATTTTATTTTACTGTTGTTCTTGTTGATAGTTAAATTATATGTGTGATAGTAAAGAGAGTATGTCCACGTGCATGCAGTGCCTTCAGAAGACAGAGGAGTCAGATCCACCTGGTTCTGAAATTACAGGTGGTTGTAAGCTTCCTGATATAGAAAATGGGAATTAAACTGGGGTCCTCTGGAAGAATGGTACACACTTTTAACAAGTGAGCAATCTCTCCAGCTCTGAGGTTTGTTCCTTTCTAAAAACTTTATTCCTTGTCACATCACATTGCAGAAAAGGGCAAATGATGAATGTGGAATTGTACCTATCACGTTTAGCTCAATGAGGGCTTAAAATTAAATGAGGGGGGGGGAATCTTGGTATTTTTGAGTTACTCCACAGTGATAGCTAGTTCTTCACCATCACAAATAATGCTAAGCTATATGGACTAGGCTAGAAGGATAGGATGAAATTATTATATGGATGTGATGGGGAAAAAAAACTTCATGCATATGTTACTCCATCTAAGTAGGAAGTCTTAAATCTAGACTGAAAATATACAAAGTATTTCTAATGTACCTGTGGGGAATACATACTTTGAAGATTGTGTGTTTGTATGTATGTGTGTGTTTGTGTGTGTTTATGTGTGTTTATGTGTGTGTGTTTGTGTGTGGTTTTGTGTGTTATGGGTGGGTGTCTGCAGATACAAGAAGGGGATGTCAGATCCCTTGCAACTAGAGTTAAAGGCAGTTTTGAGTAGCCTAGCCATGAGAATTCATACTTTGGATAGTGGTTGGTGGTTTTCTTTTTGTTTTGTTTTGTTTGTTTTGTTTTCTCAAAGGAAAAAGATAGTGAGGTCATGTGTATTAGAAACTCTAAATAGTAGTCTAGTATTAGGTGACTTAAGCCCAGATTCCATGGTTAATGCCATTTTATCATTTTGTTTTAAGTCAACATGAAAGGAATAAAGAATTCTGTGTGTCTACTTAGGGTTTTTATTGTTGCAACAAAACATCATGACCAAAAAGTTATTTTGCTTCCACATTCTATGATTGCTGTTTATCGCCAAAGGAAGTCAGAAGAGGAACACAAACAGGTCAGGAACCTGGAAGCAAAAGCTGATACAGAGGCCATGAGGAGGTTCTGCTTGCTGGCCTGCTCTCCACGGCTTGCTCAGCCTGCTTTCTTACAGAACTCAGGACCACTAACAGTGGACTGGGCCCTTCCCCATCAACAACTAATTAAGACAATTCCTTACAGATGGACCTTATGGAGGCGTTTTCTTAAGATACTTTCCTTTTGGATACCGTTAGTTTGTGTGTCAAACTGACATAGAACTTGCCAGTACAATGTGTAACTCCCCCTTTCTCGATACTAAAACGTTTTAAGGTCATGTCCATTTTTACTATAATCGTACATATTCAAGCAAAGGTAAGTACAAATCCAGAATAACAATGTATAAAGGACACTTAACAAAAAGCAGAGTTCTTCGTAGGTGAAAACAACCCAACAAAATACTGGCTTTTACTAATTCTTAGAGAAATCACAAATTGTTGGACAGGTGTTACAGTACGTTCTGCCCTGGGAATCTTTCCATACCTCTATAGAAACCAGAAGCTCCCCATATTGTACCTTTTCCATTTTCTCCATTTTCTTTTAATAAATATTTCCTGTGTACATTTACCCACTAATTACACTAACAGTATTAAGTATAATAGTTCCTTTGAAAATACAATTTTCCTATAAAAGCATCATCATTCTGAAGTGGTCTCATAAATTTTGTTGCTGATTTGAGATCATAAATGGTATATTTATTTATATTAAAGTTTGCCTGCTGTTCATCTTGAGGTTATTATATTTATGTAGTTAAGAGACATGATGAGCCAAATTTGATTTTCATTCTGCTCTAGAGTTCTTGCATCTCATAATCACCATTGACTGCCTAGCTACTAGTTAGAATCAATAAAAGGAATAGATATAAAATTATCCCATCTCATGTTTTATAATATGAGTCTAGTCAAAACAGAGGATTCAGCTCTATAAATGTTATCTGATAATGATAGTGTGTAAAGTTCAGAATACAATTGATAAAAATAAAACTGGAAACTTAAATTTGGAACTTTACGTAGGATAGGCTTTATTTCCTAATATCATAGAATGTTTTTACTGTTTTATGGGTAATCATATAATTTTATTAACTTTTTATCATTTTAATTGCCTTCCCTTTCAGAGACTATGAATACTAGTGTACATTTGTTTCAAGCTTGTCTCTGATATAACTAATGTATTACCTAAAATTCATTAATATAAGAGCACAGAAACATTAAAACTCATAGACCTGTACTGAGAATAATAGTTTACAACTTCAGCTCTACATAAATCAGAAGAGCCTTGGAGATAAAAAAAAAATATATTACCAGGTAAAACTAAGTGTGGTGTAAATATCTATAGCCCTAAAACTTCAAAATCAGTCAATGAAGATTCCTAGTTGAAGACAAGCCTGGGTTTTACACACACACACACACACACACACACACACACACACACACACACACACTTACAAGGACACGTCCACACATACATACATAGGCATACACATAACTCACACGTACCTACAACAGACACACACATACTGACATGCTCATTCACACAGACACATGTACAAACACACATACAAAATCAGACACATACATACACACAGATACACAGACACATATGTACCAAAATAATCCTCCCCTCACCGCCACCCCCCCAGGAAAAAAGTCTGTTAAGGGCTAGCATCTCACTGGGATACCTTGGATACCTTTCCAGTGTTTTGGATCATTCAAGGATGCCCAAACTTTTAGGTCCTTAAGTAAGCATCTTTGATTGTGACTCCAAAAGGAAATGCAATGTGTACAATTTCAAAACCTATCTAGAGTGCTTTGCTTAGAAAATCAATCTTAACAATTGATAAATTGTATCCTCTACTGAGACAGAAATGTGCTCATGGCATTTTGGAAAGCATTCAGGATAGCAATCAGGTTCTTTTAGTAAATTCCCTGAGAATCATGGTCTTTTACCATCCACTATACCTGGAAATCAGATTTCCTCTGTGGATACAGTGATTAGCAGTGTGCCTAGGAAAGGAATTTTGTTTGTAAATTTCAACTATGGAATATTTGTTTCTTGACTTTTCTAAATATTGACTTTTAATATTTGCTCTTATAATATTTTCTCTTATATCTGAAGTTTGCCTCACTGGAGTCTGTGTAATTTTATCTGCCATTCTCCTTTCACATGCCTGTCTTCTCTGGATACTACTCTAAGACAGGACAGATTGCTTACTTCTAAGCATGAGGTATATTAGAAGGAAGTGGACACAGAGAGTAACCTGCATTCATTTTTGTATGGGTTGTTCTGTGACTTCATACTTTGGAGATAGGCACTTTTTCAATTGACATTTTTGTGTCTTTATAGATAAAATATTGTAATGGAGAAAGAATAACTTAGAGATCTCAAAGCATAATTAAATAAGGATTCACCATTGTTGAAATGGTCAAGGAAACCTTTGTACCTGTTTTCAGAACTCTGTGATCAATGGTAATCACACTTAACTCTGAAAAAGTGCTTCTGTGTAACATAGTGCCCCATTTGAATGAGGTCCCTCTTTTGATCTGCACAGCTATTCTGTGAAGTGGAAAACATTCAACACTTCTTGTGCAGATAAGAAAATTGTTGCAGGGACAGGGAGACAAATATTCTTGGGGTGGTACAGCTGAGAAATGAAAGATGCAACATCTGTGTTCTATTTTACCCAGTTTCAATGAACTCTGACTGTCATACAAGTCCAGGTTTAGCTGATCCCATGAACAAAATATGAGCACTCCAAAGCTTTTATCTTTCATTGAAGAAAGTTTAGGTATTCAAATAGTCAGGTGTTATTAAATCTATAGCTTCTAGCTTTTCTTTATTGGATTTCTCACACAGTACCAAGCTCAGATGTGGGACAAACACAGCACAGAGGAAGGCACAGAGATCTGGGCAAGCCTCCAGTTGAGGACCAGGCATAAGCAGAAATGAAAACGACCTTGGGGAAATAACATCAGCTAACTTTTGTTGAGCACTTTGCGTGTGCTAGATCTGATGCAAGGCAATGCCTTGTTTAATTTAAGCTTCTTATAATTATTCTAAGTTTACCAGTGTGCAGCTGGGGCTTAAAAGGGTTAGGTAATTTTCCCAGGGTTGCATAGCTGCTAATGACAGCAGCAGAATTCAAACTCTGTTGAACTCATAGGGCTCGCTTTGGCCCCTCTGGCTTCAGTTTCAATGTGAAAATAGCTTTGAAATCATTGTTCCTGTCCTTTTTAGGAGAAAGATCTGGCCAAATTGAAAATCAGTCGCTATCACTAGGTCTTTCAGAGATGAGATTAGAGTGGAAATCCCTAACCCAAGTTCTACAGGAATAGATACACTCAGAGAAGCAGGCAAGATCTCTATACATGGGGACCATGCTACAGGACATGAACTGGTAGAAACACATCAAGGCAGATTTTGATGAGTTATTGCTTATCCAGTATAAATTATCACATGTAAGACAAATTCAGAAAAAATAGCTTCAGAGGACACTCCAACACACACACCCATAAACTCATGTGCGTGTGCACATGTGCACATTTTCATAGATAAAAAGATTTCCTTTTTCTAGAATATGGACTTATCATTATGCATCAGCTAAAGAAAAAGTATGTCTTCCACTCCAGATCTACCATCACCACCATCTTCTATCTGCCAGTCTCATCAAATGGGAAAAATTGGGATGCAGGTGTCAGGTATGCAAGAAAATGCATCAGTAATGTTGCAAGCAATAAAATATATAGACAGGGACCATTAGTTGTGTGTGGAAGTAACCATAAGAAGAATACAGGTGGGAAAGAAGATCCCATGAAGATACAAAAATTTAACCAAAACTCGTAGAACTGTCTTTTGTCTTATGGTTTGCTATCCAAACAAGAAGGATCCAGTTTAAACAGCTGCAGGATACAGATTCTTGAAGCAAGTGTATAACAAAAGCATGTTATACACTTGCCCTCCACATACACAGAGATTTAAGGCACACTACATTAAAATTTTAGAAGCCCATTAACAAACATAAAATTAAAAAATAAATCCAGAAGTGGGAAATGCCTTACTCACAGAGAAATGTATAATATATATAATAATTACAGTGAGCTTCTGATTAGAATCAAGCATCAAAATCAGAGTGAAATATTCAAAATGTTGAATGAAAAGAAAAAGAGCATAGAATTCAATGTTCTTCAACACAATGCTTCAAAATTAAAGATAAAACATCTCTAGGCAGAAAGAAATGGATGTGAGTAGAAATGTGAAATATTTTTGATGGAAAAACTTCAAAGCAGGGATAAAAGACGATTCCTTGGCTAGTTTTATGTCAACTTGACAGACACTGAGATAGGAGCCTCTACTGAGAAACTGTGCCCATAAGATCCAGCTGTATGTAAGGCATTTCTTTTTTAAATAAGTGACCAATAGGAGTGGGCTTAGCCCATCTTGTGTGGCTTCATCCCTGGTGGTCTTAGGATCTGTAAGAAAACAGGCTGAGCAAGGCATGGAGAACAAGCCATTAAGCAACAGGTTTCTGCCCCATGTTGAGTTCCTCATCTCCCTGCATTTAAACTGTGAGAGAAATAAACCCTTTCCTCCCCAAGGTGCTTTGGTCATGGCGTTTCATCACAGCAATAGTCACCATAAATAAGATAGAAGGTTAATGTGCTTTTCCCCTAACTACTATAGAATAACTCCTTTAGGCCACAGTAGTGGCAGTGTACAGGGTGACTACATGGAGCACATGGATCAGTGAGGTGAACTGCAGCAGTATCCATGGGGATAGGTGTGAGCAATGTGCAGTATTATAATAAGGCTCTCACTCTGTATATGAAGCTAGGTAGTTTAGTTTAAAGATAGATATAGATCACTTTAAAATGTATACCATAAAGTCCAGGGCAATCATTAATTCATTTAAAATATACATAATTAGTACACTGACAGTATAGAAATATGATTATAGAAAACAGTTCCTTTAACAATAGAGAAGACAGAATATAATAGGGCAAAAGGACAGAGGGTCAAGCAGGGGTAGAAGGCACAGACCTCATAGTAGGAATGCTTGCTCTCTATTTTATTTCCCCCCAAACTCCTAACTAACACAGAGACAACATACCAAATTAAATCAAACATGAAAACATTCAACAAAGACTGAGGAAGAACATCATATTTTTAAGCTCTTGCTGGTTAAAAAAAAAAAAATAGGTTGATCTGCTTGTCAGCCGATGCCAAGTGTGTATCCTGGCTAAAAGCAGACACTTTGGGAATATTTGTTGGCTATTACCTTCTGCCCAGGACTGTCACCCCTCCCCCCCACTGTTTGACATGTCGAGCCAATAAGATTATAAGTTCAAATTCAGTCTAGGTTACAGAGGAAGTTCAAAAGCAACATAGGCAGGTAGTAAGAACCTGGCTCAAAGACAGGTAGAAAAGCTTCAGTTGTAACTCAGTAGTAGAGTGCTTGACTTGCCTGGGAAGGCCCTAGGTTCAATCCCTAGTACAGTGCATAAATACACATATTAATAAGTGATAAGCTAATAGACCCACTGAAGTAGTAGAGAGAAGAACACTTTTGGAAGGCAGAGTCGGATGGAGTAATGGGTATCCAACCATAAATGAATGGTATAGAGAAATGCTAGTCTATTGTATACAATGTAGCCCATAATAGGAAGTTATTATATAATAATAAAAATATGAGTTTTTTAATATTAGATATTTTCTTTATTTACATTTCAAATGTTATCCTCTTTCCTGGTTTCCCTCTGTAAACCCCCAATCTCTTCCCCTCTTCCCCTGCTTGCCAACCCACCCACTCCTGCTTCCTGACCCTGGCATTCCCCTACACTGGGGCGTAGAGCCTTCACAGGACCAAGGGCCTATCCTTTTACTGATGACTGACAAGACCATCCTCTGCTATATTTGCAAATTGAGCTATAAGTCCCACCATGTGTACTCTTTGGTTGGTGATATAGTCCCTGGGAGTTCTGGCTGCAATGGTTAGTTCATATTGTTCTTCTTCCTATGGGACTGCAATCCCTTCAGCTCCTTGCGTCCTTTCTCTAGCTCCTCCACTGGGGACCCTGTGCTCAGTCCAATGGTTGGCTTCGAGCATCCACCTCTGTATTTGTCAGGCACTGCTAGAGTCTCTCAGGAGACAGCTATAACAGGCTTCTGTTAGCAAGCCCTTGTTGGCATCCACAATAGTGTCTGGGTTTGGTTACTGTATATGGGATGGATCCCCAGGTGGGGCAGTCTCTGGATGGTCATTCCTTCAGTCTCTGCTTTACACTTTGTCTCTATAACTCCTTCCATGGGTATTTTATTCCCCCTTCTAAGATGGACTGAAGTATACACACTTTGGTCTTCCTTCTTCTTGAGTTTCATGTGGTTTTTTAATTGAATCTTGGATATTTTGAGCTTCTCGGATAATATCCACTTATCAGTGAGTGCATACAATGTGTGTTCATTCTCACTCAGAATGATATTTTATAGTTACATCCATTTGCCCTCAAGTGGATCAAGGACCTCCAAACAAAACCAGATACACTGAAATTAATAGAAAAGAAACTGGGGAAGAGCCTCGAGCACATGGGAAGAGGGAAAAATTCCCAAACAGAACACCAATATCTTATGCTCTAAGATAAAGAATTGACAAATGGGACCTCATAAAATTGCAAAGCTTCTATAAGGGAAAGGACACTGTCAATAGGACAAAACAGTAACCAACAGATTGGGGAAAGATCTTTACCAATCCTATATCCGATAGAGGGTTAATATCCACTATATACAAAGAACTCAAGAAGTTAGACTCCAGAGAAACAAATAACCCCATTAAAAAATGGGGTACAGAGCTAAACAAAAAATTTTCAACTGAGGAATACCGAATGGCTAAGGAGCACCTAAAGAAATGTTCAACATACTTAGTCTTCAGGGAAATGCAAATCAAAACAACCCGAGATTCCATCTCAAACCAGTCAGAATGGCTAAAATAAAAAACTCAGGTGACAGCAGATACTGCTGAGGTTGTGGAGAAAAAGGAACACTCCTTCATTGCTGGTGGGATTGTAAGCTGGTACAACCACTCTGGAAATCAGTTTGGCGGTTCATCAGAAAATTGGACATAGTACTACCTGAGAATACAGCAATACCACTCCTGGGCATATACCCAAAAGATACTGCAACATGTAATAAGGACACATGCTCCACCATGTTCATAGCAGCCTTATTTATAATAGCCAGAAGCTGGAAAGAACACAGATGTCCCTCAACAGAGGAATGGATACAGAAAATGTGGTACATTTACACAATGGAGTACTACTCAGCTATTAAAAACAATGAATTCATGAGATTTGTAGACAAATGGATGGGACTAGAAAATATCATCCTGAGTGAGTTTCTTTAAATGACCCTAAAATAAAAAAAAAAAAACAAAAAACTTTTTGATTATGTCACATGACAGTTCAGAGATAATCACACAAACTTAAGACATGTGTGTTATTCAAGTTTAGGGCCAAGGGTTAGAAGCATAAAGAATATAAATATAAATATAAATATAAATATAAAGGCAGAGATAAAACTAGATACCCGGAGCTTGAGAAATATATCCAGCATATAGGCAGAGTAAAAGTTGCCTCAGAATGTGTTTTATGAGAAGAGATGGGTTTTCCTGCTTCCTGCATATGATGAGTACTTTGTAACTAGTGGTAAAAAGGATGCCTAACTGGTAACATATATGACATAAACAATTGAATGGCTATAATCCAGCTCATTCATGAGTTAATTATGAACTTATTGAACACCTTAGAGAAAGCAATCTAGAGGTTGCAAAGGTAAAGGAGAATATGAAACCACAAATGAGGGAGCAAAAAAGGACACGTAGGGTGGTAAGGAAAAGCTACCAATGTTGAGCAAAGGAGAGCTTTGCAAAGGAGTGTCAGACAAAGAAGGAAGAGGAACACATTAAAAACCAGTAGCCCACGCTGCAAGAAGGAGCACCCCCGAATTCAGACAGGAAGTCCTAACATGTCCAAACAGAATTGGATCTTTAATGAGTGCTACCTTGTTTGTCTCAGCTTAGCTCCATAAACTATGCCACTCAAGGCGGAGGAGCCAGAGGAGGCTGTTAAATACCATCCTGGAACAGGTTTAAAGGGTGGACTAATATCTGGCCTTTCATTTGGAGGTTAAATATCTTCCCTGAAGATCTTAAAGTTCTGATGCCCCTGCCTCCCCATCTCCTGGGTGTTTGTATTACAGGTGTGCTCCACCACACAGTCTTTGTAGTACTGGGTATCAAACCCAGTTCCTCATGCATGCTAAGTGGGCACTTTACCAAATGAATACATCCCCAACACATTAATTTTCTTAATCCAAGAGTAAGAAGTTCAGTTCGGGGGAAAAATGATAAGTCTTAGCCAGTGAGTTGGCCCCCATTCCTCTGAAACTATAGTGATTTATAGATAAGTGATTTCTGAGTTATGTGGGCTAAAATCCCACAAATGAGTACTCAGTATGTGTTATTAAGCCCAGCAGCGTAGACACTGACGTAGGCTTTGTGAAACCATTAGAACAGAGCTATGAAATAACACTGGAGACAGAACCTGAGGCCATCAACAGCATGATGGTGAACTGGGTTAAAGTAGCAGTGTGTAGGGCACAAGAGTTTAAGACAATATCTTGAAACTGGTGGTTAATGTAAAAAACGAAGATATAGAAGCTTGACAGTGGAGGTAGAACTCAATAGGAGATGCCTTATGAGGAAAAGTAAGTACAGAACATGTAATGCTAGACATTAATGCTATGAAATTGCTAAAGTGTACAAGATCAGATGATACAACAGAAAAATATAGTTCACCTGTACAAGAAACAACCACAGATAAGCTTCAGCAAATTATTTGACTCAATTTTTTTTTTTTTTTTTTTTTTTTTTTTTTTTTTTTTTTTTTTTTTTTTTTTTTTGCAGTGAGACCAATAAGCCTCTGGCAACATTATGGCCCGACTTTGTCAATAACTTAGTCACATGCTTTATATTTATAGTAGAGTGGTAAAGTCAGAGTGTTTATTTCCAAAGCACATTTACTTAACCCTGTATGCTAAGCATTCCAGAACGTCATACCCAGGACAGAGAACCCCCAGAGGACTTGGTGGTGGGACCTCTGGCTGTTTGTAGTCAGTTTGGCCTGTGAAGGTGTCCTGCAGTTGTTAGATGTTTTTGGGATGCTGCTTCTGCCCAAACATTTATGTTTCTGAGTTCTTGGGATTGAACTCAGGGCATTGATCATCCTAAGCATGTACTCTTCCACTAAACACACAGCCCCAATGCTTTATGACTTTCATTTGAGATGAGTTTTCACTGAGGAGGTTTTCTCAGGGTGGCTTCAAATCATTAGTTTGCTAGGCTTGTACCATCAAGCATTTTGGGAAAACATCATGTGCCTTTAGTGCTTTTCATCAATAACCAAGCAATTATTTGGTTTTCACTAGTCCAACTGTCCTTCTTTTAATCAATTTGTGAAAAATATAATAGCAAATTTTACACAATATAGGCACATTAATTACAAAATGGCTGATGAAGATTTAAGCAATTAAAAGATTTCTTGAAACATCTCTCTCAGTTTCTCAATGGTTTCCAGATGACTTTAAAGGCTGTCATCTTTACCCTCTATGTTTTTACTTTTTTCTTTTGACAGATAACAGATATAAAGAAAATTAAGGGTTAATTATATCGTATGATTTTTCTTACAGCTTTACTACCCTGTTCATATTTTATTTCCAATACTTTTGGAAATAACTACAACATTTCCTCATTAAAAATCTTCCTTATTTAGTGACAAAGCAGCCATTTCCTACTGAATATTTTGACATAAGAACATCTCAGGGAATATCTCAGGCTATAAGATGGGCCCTCTACTGTCATGAGCTCAAATATCTTGAGAAATCATGGGTCATTTGATTGACAGTTCAAAAGTACAATGATCTGTTGTGTCTAGCCATGTCATGCTGGAGAATACTAAATCAATAGTAATGCTATCAGAACTAGAAATCAAATGCAAAATAGTTCCCCTGGCTTCCTGTGTAATGACATTTGCTCTTTTGATAAATTACTAATGGGTTCTTGGCCAAGAGGCCGCCTGGAAAGGCTGAAACTGGGTATAAATGCACAGGATGAAGCCATGTTGTTTATGGCACAGGAAAAAGTGCCCAGTTAATGTTCTATACAGACTATGTAAAAATGTAATTGTGTCTTCCTTGAGAAAGGTCATTAGAGAACAGAAAAAACTTTAATCCATTTCTTTGGAACCATAATAATTTGGTCAATTCTCATGTTCAGTAAATAAGATAATTCAGCAAAGGCCTAGTGGTCTAAGTAAACAAAATGAACTGGTTAATAATATTCTGTACCTAATTCTCCGTAGAAAACCCATTTATTCAGGAAATGTTGAAAGACATCAATTCTGTATCACATTTAAGGAAACTGGACTACTCACTTGATTTAGGGGTTAACATGGTACCATGAATATATTTTAGATTAAACCAGGCATTAGTCCATATACCAATGCTCATTCCCTTGTTAGTAAATCTTTGATTTAATCAATAAACACATTCAATTTATCTTAATTACTGTCCCCTAACTGTGAAGAGATATCACAAGTAAGGCAACTTATAAAAGAAAGCATTTAACTAGGCACTTGCTTACAGTTCCAAAGGGTGAAACCTTGACTATTATGGTGGGAATTGGGACTAGAGGTCGCTAGACATGGCAAGCAGTACCTGATAGCTTTTATCTATCTGATTCATAATCAGAGCAGAGAGAGACTGGGCTTAGGGTGAACTTTTGAATCTTCAAAGCCCATTCCCAATGGCATTACCTTCTCCAATAAGGCCACACACCTCCTAATTCTTCCTAAACAGTCTGCCAATGGAGAGCCAAGTATTCCAATATATTGAGCCTACGGAGGCCATTCTTATTCAATGACCAAAGGCATTAATATGTATATGCATGCATGTGAAAATTTTTTTGAAGAATATGCAAATGTTAAGCGTTAAGGATATTAAAAGTTAGTGGTAAGAGAAACTCATTCTCTGACATGGTTGTAGTAAATAGTATGATAAATGCAAATCAGCAGAGTAATTCACCTATTATCAGAGCCCCAGAAAAAATCATTTAAGATACAGTGAATAAAACAGCAGGACAGCCTATGCATTTCCGTCTGCAGGCAACAAAGTGTATGTACCTAAAACTGAAAACTCTGATTATAGTACTCCTCTATATCAGTGGTTCTCAACCTTCCTCATGCTTTGATCCTTTAACACAGTCCCTCATGTTGTAGTGACTCACAACCATACAATTATTTTCATTGCTACTTTGTAACTGTAATTTTTCTACCATCATGAATCATAATGTAAATCTCTGATATGCTGGATAGCTGATATATGACTCCTGTGAAAACCACTGCTCTAAACCCATAAAGTAGTTGCTGTGTATTTCTATTAAAAGTGAACAGAAAAGTTGTTAGCTTGCTGCAAAATCCAAAAAAATCATTTCCCTCCTCCACTTGCCCTCCTCTCCTCAGAGATGGATCTCAGAGTTGCTCTAGCAAGAATATGTTGCTTCAAATCACCTTTGTTTTGCTGAGTCCCAAATGAAAGGAGAGGAGGTGGATTATATACTGAAGGATTAAATGCAACCAGGGAATGAATTAATGAAAAGCCTTATTTGAGAAGAAATGACTCTTTGGAATAAGAGGCTACTATATGTCAATGTGTCATAGACAGAGAAAGTGAGCTTTTGATTGCTTAGAGGTAAGGTTGCCAGAGGGCTCTGATTTAAATTTCTAAGGCTTGATCACTGCATCAAGGGGTTTGTTGAAAATTCTCATAACTTGTGATCTTGACTTTTATTCCTTTGAAAAATTATAGAAAATATTTTTTTGCCCACATTTATATTCACTATGTCGCTCCCCTTCCGGTAGCCTTTGTAGCTACTCCTGTGCAGGCTTTGTATGTGTAGTGTCAGTGGATGAATTGAATTTGGGCATTCCTGAGAAAGCACTAAGTTTTGGGAGAGGAAAAGTGACCTCGAAAGTTGGCTCTAGAAATGTTTAAAGCTTGAAAATGAATGTGAATCACTTAAACAAGTAAGAATAAGGAGTGTCTGACTGAAGTATGACCAAACCATAAAGTGGAATTCTAGTTAACCATTTACAAGATCACAGTCAGGATGGAGTGCATAAAAACCATTCAAAACAGTGACCAATTGCTATCATCATCCTCACTGGATTTGGACTCCCCAGGAGATACACCTCTGAGAGTATCTTTAAGACAATCCCAGAAAGGTTTAACAGAGGAGGAATGGCCCACCCTAAATGTAGATGGAACTGCCTCAGGAGCTGGGACCTCAGGCGGAATAAAGCAGGAGAAACTGAGGCTCCTTGAAAGTCTGCACTCTCTTCCCACCTGCCTGTATGTTCCCAGTCTGCTCCAATGTGAGCCCCATGCTCCTGGCACCATGGACTCTGCTACTGCACCCCTGATATAATTGACTCTGTCTCTTCAAACCATGAGACAAAATAAACCCTCTTTCCTTTGGTTGTTTTGGTCAGGTACTTCATCAAAACAACAAGACAGTAATTGATACAGTTGACAATAATATTTTTGTAGAAGGGAAACTTTGCAGAGATTATGAAATTTGATTTCCTCTATGTGATCCTTTCTATTCAAATCATTTCAATATAAGGCTACATAAATGACCAAATGAGAGAGCCATTGAGTTCCTTACTTTGCTTAAATGTGTTACTTACATTCTATTTTCTACCTAAACTACACGTTTTGATTTGTGAAGGCTAAGGAGAATATATAACACATTATTCAACCTTGGCTTTATTTTGAAATGAAATTATTTGCATGTACTAGCAAATGTGAAGATAAACTATTTATCAGTTGACCACCATTGAACTCATCTTTATAATGACTAAAAGATTAAAAACAGTTTGACACAAAAGTACATTTGAAAATTAACTTAAACTATTACAAGTTATATTCAGTATATTATCCTCATGTATGAATTTGAGTATTGCCTATAAAGGCATAAGTAATTTGTTAATCCTGTGTTGACAAAAGTTTTATCCAACTAGATCAAACTTAAAAGTTTGTACAAGTCTGCTTCATATTTCTGTATCTTCCGAAGCTCCTGGTTGAAAGTATGTGAACTCTTGACAATTTGCTTCCCAAGTGCACCCCAGCAGTGGGCCACATGATGTGTCTTCTATTGTGTTCCCACATCTGCTGCACCATACAAACCAGGGCTGCTGTCTTGGAAATAATAGGGTCGCTTTCATTCTTTAATGTCAACTGCCATTGTGTGAGTTTGTTCTAGAAAGTGGAGTTTCTGCACTCCCTGTTTTCAGTTTCTCATATGGAAGAAATAAACCATTATTTTGGGTGGTTTGGGGCATTGTGATATTTCTGAGGTTTCTTAGTTTTCCTTCCCCTTTGAGTCAAGCTGCTCAATCTCTTGTCTCTGTCTACCTCCCTATCTTGAATGTTCTTCATGTCATCTACAGTTTTTCTGAGTTAGGAAAAGAGTGAAGAGAAGATGGTAAAGCCTTAGTTAAACAGTTCATTCTGGACAGTGCACCTCACCCAGGAAAATGCACCTGTCACTTGGGAGTCTGAAAGAACTAGTGTGCAATTCACGTCCCTCAAGTCCTGAAAAGGAAATTGCATGTGGTGTCAGCGCAGTTCACTGATAAGATTTTATCCTTTTCTCCTGCTGATCCTGATAGAGCTACAGCCAGGTGGGCAGTAAATAAAGAAGATTTATTATGGGCTGGATTTGTTAGCTAACAGTACTTTCTCAGAACTATATCAAAAAAGACCCAAAAGTGTTCGTCTTTCACATCTTGGGAGCTCAATAATGAATAGCATGTTAGAGAGAGAGGAAGCTGAAGAATTCATCTCCACGATTCCTTTTAAACAGCGAACATTTTCTACACAATCGGCTTGATCTGAACAGACTCCTAAAAATCCAGGGGTTGATAAATTATCATCATAGCACCTGCATCTCATGCCTCAGGAACTTTAAGCAAACCCAAGGCTGTACTTGTGGATTAATTGTGCATGCATAATTTACCACTGCAGTTTACATGAGTGTAAGTATTTTTCTCATTCTGGTAAATAGGCATTTTCAGCTCTAGGAGAAAAGTCAGAATATTGCCGCACAGTGAAATGAGCCATCAGCCTATTTGGCTATTATGAGAGAGGGAGGGGAAAAAAAATCTCCACATTTACCACCACTGCTCAATTTTTAAATTGAAATGATTCTTCAAGTTTAATTTGCTTTTTGCCATCTGTATGTATTTCTTTTCATTAACATGTATTGTGTTGATTTTTACAATTGTGTGTAGTCAATGCTGGTGTTTTGTTCTAATTTGAATGATTAGTGGAATATTAATCTAGGCAAATACTTTCCTTGCGGCTGTTTTATTTAGAAAGAGGCAAGGAACACAAACTAGGGAATAATTGTTCCAGAAATACACCAGGTTTTGAATACCCGGTCACATATTAACACCAATGTGCTTTGAGTAAACTGGCTATTAGTATGAAGTCCCTCCTTCCCCATCTATAAACTGAGAATAAGAATCCTATCCCAGAATGGTTCACATCTCATACAATTCTGATGTGTAAAAATAGTCTAACTTAGAGATGGGCAATACTAAGTGGGCAGTGAATGATATGCATTTTGTAAATGTTTTATTAAGGCAAAATTTATTTTGTATAACTTAACAGAGTCTAAGTATTGAAATTAATAGTTCAGGGTATTTATTATTATATGCAACTGTATTTAATTCTTGTCCCCTGAGCTCAAAGCATCCAGAAAAACCTGTTTCCATAAGAGGTTTTGCTTGTGACTCTTTGATATATACATGTTCATATACAGGAGGTAACCCAAGTGCTACTAGATGTGTCTACTATCTCATCTCAATCTCATAAACTACCACGGTTCTGTTATCTGTGTTTAAAGAGAAAGTAAGGCTCTTATGGGAAATATCAGCATAAATGCAATTGTTTATAAAAGCATCATATTTCAAATTTATTGATTTCTGTTGCACAAAGAAAGAAACATATCTAGACTTCAATTAATATAGTAAACATAATCTTAAGAGTCCGAGTTTAAATTTGATTTTCCGATCTACCCTGTTACCCATAATATATTACAATTTAAAAGTATTTTATTTATGCTGAAATTTGATTGCAGTAGATGCTAAGTGTTAATAGCTCAGAGTTTCCTATCTCAGAATCACTGTGTAATATTATAAATACAGTTAAAAATAGCAAATTGGCTGCTTGCAGCTCTTCAGTGAATTTTATCAAATTCCTTATCTTTTGGTAACAGAGGTAAACATATCTCTATAGTGAGTCTAATTTTTTCATATCACATAGCACCCAGGGGTAAATTGTAAAATCCATTCTGTGCTTCTTTTGGTGAGAATTACAGCTTTCAGCCAGGTGGTTCCTAGAAAGGCATGTCACATTCTCTGCCACTTCTCTCTGGCTTTATTGATGTGCCTGTCACCTAGAAACCTAGTGAATTGGGAAATGAGGCTGGCTTTCTGCTTGCCTATTCGCTGAGGTACATTTCAGGAGGCCACAGGGTAGCATTGGTAAAGAAAGCCAAAAGGTGACTCTATAAGAGCAACGCCATGATTCTGAGGCTTCCCAGCTGCACATGAGCCTGCTTAGTTGCTGAATACCAAGTAGGAGATTCTGAGCCATTACTCATGCAGCAGTAGCACCCAAATCCCAGGAGAGAGGAATCACCACCATTTCAATTACTGGTCTTTTCTTCTCCCTGCTGCCCCTCATCATTTTCAGTCATGTGTTAAAAGTAATGTCACAGAGATGTCCATGAATGCTACAGAAATACGTAAAGTAATCATTCCATGCTAACAGAGAGAGTTTACAGTCAGAGAGGCCAGGATCCTCCATAGCTCATGAGCTCTAAGAAATACTTAAAAATGCTTTTCTTTACTATACACATGCTGCCAGAACAATCAGATCCATCATGTGCATAGAGGATTGCAAATTCGATCATCGATAGGAGGAGAGGACCTCAGCCCTGTGAAGGTTCTGTGCCCCAGTGTAGGGGAATGCCAGGGCCAATAAGTGAGAGAGGATCGGATGGCAAGCATGGGGAGGGGGAAGGCAACAGGGATTTGTTCTTGTTGTTTTTGCTTGTTTTTTGGAAACTGAGAAAGGGGAAATTTACATGTAAATAAAGAAAATATCTAAATAAGTAAAAAAATATCTAAATAAATAAAAAAATGCTTTTCTTTTTTTTCTAGAAGGGTTGTGTGAGGCACTTTGTGGTCTTGTATACTAGTTAATACCTTTCTCTGTGTATGTTGGTGACCTGTAAGTTGGTCTACACTAGGACCATGAACAGTGGTTTCTCATTTCTGCCTAGAAATTATAAGTTTGTATTCACAATTAGTAGTTTTTCCTCAATGAAAAAACTTATGGAGTGAAAAAATCAATGGAAACATTTTCCTTGAAAGGATATTACTATTGGCAAACAACTCCTCTTACAAGAGAAAAATTGAGCAAGGAATGTCATTCCTGGGGCTCCAATGGTTCTCCAGATATCAGAAAGCATTGCCGTTCTCTGCTCAGTGTTCATGTGACTAAACTAAATTTCTCAAGTATGGCACAAATAATGAGGTCGAAGATGAATTCTTCACCAGGGAGTTCTTGAGTGAAAAAAACAGCCTCAAAAACACTAAATACCTTGATATTTATTTGAGTCAGTTTTATAGTTTCCACTGAATGAAGGGTTGTCAATCAAAGTGGTCTCTTGTAACTAACATGGACTATTGTCTTCTTAAGTATTCTTTTCTCACTATCAGCAACCAATATGTTACGTATCTATCCATCCATTGCCTATCCATCCATCATTCATCTATCTATGTCTATCCATCCATCATCTATGTATCTATTAATCTATCTATGCATCTATCTATCTATCTATCTATCTATCTATCTATCTATCTATCTATCTATCTATCTATCTGAGATAGGTCTCATGTAGTACATGATGCCCTCAAACTCACTGTGTAGCTTAGATTAGCTTTGAAATCTTGATTCATGCTTTTACCTCCCAAAGTACTGTGATCATGCTACTTTGATATTTCCATTTAAAGAGAAACACTGTAGCGTGTAATGTAATAGTGCCTTGTCTTTGTGTATTTAAGGAATTAAAGGGAAATACGAGTTTTCAAGGCCTCTTGGCAGTCACACACTCAGCCTGTGATCTTGACTTTGCTGATGAGGGTTATTGTTGGGTATTGACTGCAGAATAAGAATGCTGAGTATTCAGGATTACTTCAGTCATTGTCAATGACTGTGCCATGTGCTAATGAAGAACTGACTTTAGAATACCATGGTTTTTTTTATTGTCAAGAGTTGAGAACAGATGGAGAAACCAGTTTTTGTTTTTGAAAAGTCTGGGATTCTCAGCTGTGACTATACATTTGTCAGCATAGCAGTTATGGAAAGTAACAGAGTTAATCTCCCCAAGGATCTAGGTTATGCATAGTCATATGTAAACCTTCACTATGGATACCTTCCCTGCTCTCGTTCTCAAGTCTGTGACTTAAGACAAATGTCAAACTTTTGGCCACCAAGATGAGTTCATGGTATCTATAATGATGACAAATATATCAACAATTTTATTGACCTGGTAATTATTATTCAGTTAACTCTTCCTGATTACAACCTATATCCAAGAAGCATCTGTTATTTTAGTGGGACTACACTGGAAAGGCTGCTATATTCAAATGGAATTGAAGTGCTACATAAAACACTTCTTCAAACTCCATGCTTTATGTTAGCACTTGAAAGACTTCATATAATACTGAGAAACAGAGCTTTTCTTACGTTGTTTGATATATAATTTTATGAATTTATCTATTTGTCAATATCTATGTAATAAAAACTACAAACATTTCAGGGGAGCTAATAGTTTATGAGATACACTTTGGGAAATGTTACTACAATATGCATTCACATGGCATGTTGAAGATGATGCCTTTTAAAGTAATATAGAAAATAGAAATATCTTATGGTAAAACATAATAGACTGTATAGAAGCTTTAAATATGTAGGGTGATGATTAGTGCTGGCAGGGATGGAGGAAGGGGTTACTAGGAATCTTTTGTGGAATCTCCCCAAGTAGATCCCCTCTGAAGGGCATGATGACTTCTATGATCCATAATCCCTGTACTTAGGGAGCGAAACAGAAAGTTTGCCTTAAGTTTGAGACTACTCTGGGATTAAAAAAAAAACAGAACCAAAAATAAGTAAAGATGGAAAAATGAAAGAAAAGGAATGAAAATGGGAAGTAGGAAGCACAGAAGCAAGAAATGAAGGCAGATAGGCACTGGGAAGTCAGAGACGAAATGGGCATTGGAAATATTGAATTATAGTACATTTGTAAGACTGATTTTGACCTAATATCCTGGATCCTCTAGCCATGGCAGAACCCAAGCAAGAGGGCCATCAGGTGTTAAGATTCCTGTGGAACAAAATACCCATGGAAGGAGTTGCAGAGACAAAGTATGAAGCAGAGAGTGAAGGAAGGACAATCCAGTGACTGCCACACCTGGGAATCCTTCCCATATTCAATTGCCAAACCCAGATACTATTGTGGATGCCAGCAAATGTTGGCTGACAGGAGCCTGATATAGCTCTCTCCTGAAAGGCTTGGCCAGTGCCCAACTAATACAGAAGTAGAAGCTCACAGCCATCCATTGGACTGAGCACAGGGTCAATGAAAGAGCTAGAGAAAGGACCCAAGGAGCTAAAAGGGTTTACAGCGCCTTAGGAAGAACAACAATATGAACTAACTAGTATCCTCAGAATTCCCAGGGACTAAACCACCAAGGAGTACACATGGTGGGACTCATGGTTCCACCTGCATATTTTAGCAGAGGATGACCTAGTCAGTCATCAATGGTTGGAGAGACCCTTGGTCCTGTGAAGGTTCTATGCCTGAGTGTAAGGGAATGACAGGGCCAGAAAGTGAAAGAGGGGGGGTTGGTGAGCAGGGGAGGGAAAAGGGAACATGGTTTTTTTCAGAGGGGAAACTGGGAAAGGGGATATCATTTGAAATGTAAATAAAGAAAATATCTAATAATAAAAAAAAGATTCCTGCATCAAACCTTCACTGGATGTGAGCTTCTCTGGGAGGTAGAGAGACACTGATCAAGTAGCCAACTTCCAGGCAATTGGTGCAATGTCCCTCTTAGTCCTGGGTAAGATCTCCTTATAACCTTCTTGGGCCTACCTCTATTGCAAATTTTTGTTTCTTAAATGAAATGTCTATATTAAGAAAAGTATCTAAATAAGTCATTATCTTATGCAGGTCTTCATATTTTAATGTGTCTATATTCATGTAATATATTAGTGTATATTGCACATTAATATATAACTATTAAATATCAATGTTAATATAATGTATTATTATTATATATTAATGTTAAAGGAATTCGAAAAAGAGGTTTGCATATACTCATGCTTTAAATTACTAAAATCACTAAGGAAAGAGCTTGTTTACATGATTGATCTTTCCAGTAGGTGGTTTTATCTAGGAAGTGCCAAAACTTTTAAAAACTACTTTAACGGTACTGTTACTAAAATAGTTCTTGTAAATCCACATCTTAATGAAAAATACAAGATGAGGTAAAATAGAATATTCCATAGATGGACAAATGTTCCTTTTGGTTTGGACCCTCAGATAAAATAGGGAACTCATTTCATCACAGGACCCTCCTACAATCTCTTCTTTCTCTCTCCATGTGTATTTTACCTAAAACAAACCTTCTCCTGGGTTTTCCATATTTTATTAGACTCTCAGTTTTCAGAGTCCCTCAGGCTTTCAGTCTAAGAAGGGACTTTGCTTCCCTGGCGACCTCCTCACTTTAGCGGCTAGTAGCCAAATTGTGCAACAATCCCACAGATTCTGCAATTTTACTCTCTCTATGATCTGTACTTTCTATCTATACTCTGGTTTCAGTGAAAGACCATTAAAACTCTATTCAAACTAGTACACTTACATTAAAATCAGCATACATAATTGAGGCTGTCTCCATAAGCCAATGTCCTATAATTCAACTCTGATCTTGCCCCTCTGCTGCTCAGAATTCCTGCCATGGCATTTATTCTTTTTGTTCATCCCAATGTTCTCTCCCTGTTTTTAAACAAGTCTGGCCTAACCTTACTATTCCATGAACATAGCTTAGACTTTGCCATCTTTGTTGTTTACATTACCTGTGCTCTTCAAGGACCACATATTAAAATCCTGACGACAGAAGCATCTATTTAGGAAGGTGACCCGGGGAACAGCTTTCATGGCTCACTTTTGCTTAGCTGTGTCACTACTTAATTGGTTTATCTATCAGTTGCTTGCTTGCAAAGTAGGACTAAAGTCATGGGCATTAAAAGGCATATCAAAGAAATCGAATGGCGCCTAAATAAAATTGTTTAAAGATTAAAGTAATGATTGGCTCATAGTAATCATGTCAAACCAGCTCCCATTGCTGTGACTTGTACCCGAGATAGACAGCTTCAAAGAATTGATTTGATTGAATTTTAGACCTACTCAGCCATGTTGCTATGGTCCTGTGGTGGCCCACTGAGTACTGAAGAGACTGCCTGGCAGAGAAACTTCTCCTAATGTAGCCAGAAAGTGAAAAGAGAGAGGGACCAAGACTTCAATATTCCTTCAAGCACACACCCTTATCATGCCACATTGCTGCATGGTTTTGAGCTTGTTCCGTTCTATTTCTGTTTTTTTTGTTGTTTGAGACAGGGTCTTACTGTGTAGCCATGACTGGCCTGGAACTTCCTAAACAGACCAAGGTGACTAAAAACTTGCTGTAATCCTCTGGTTTCTGCTTCCCACGTATTGAGATTATAGACTTCCACTACCACACCTGGCCAAGGGCTTTTTAAAAAGCTTAATAACTAATTTGCTGCTTATCCCTTAGGTGTCTGGTGCCTGAATTTTATTTCTTTACTTATTTGTTTACTTTGTAATGGAAAATCACCAACAAAAATAGATTCTTCTTTATAATAACTGTGTTGTATTCAAAGACATAGAGACCTGTGCCTATCAACATAATATTTACTGAATTCAGTTAGAGCTAAGAAACAATCATACTAGCACCCACAAAGAAGAAATCATAGGTATCTAAATGATGAGAGGTTGGCTGAGGTTCTTCCTTCAAGTCCCAGGCTTACTTCTCTATGTCTTGACCTGCCTCTGAGTTTGTATCCTAGATGTCTTAGCAGATCCATCTTCTATACTCAGATTTGCTCTTTCTCTCTATTCTTCTTGCACATGGGAAATGGACTTGACTTATCTAGCTACAACCCCTGCATTAACTATACTTAGCTTTGCATCAGTGCACCCTAACTTGTAAACCATAATTTCAGTGAACTGACTTCCAGACTTGTAGAAAAGACATCTTATGGGATCTTTAATCTCCTAGACCATATATTCATTCCAATTTTGATCAGCTGTTGTCAAAGATATACCTATATTTGATTATCACCATGGCCACCTAAACAAAATTCCTTCTGTGAAGCTGGTGTGTAAACATCATTGAGAAGGACACATAACTAGGTCAAGTACAGACAAAACTGCCATGCGTGCTATGGTAGGCACTGTGGTTGCAAGATATCTTAGATATATTTTACACTTTTCTTCAAGAACATGTCTGTTTTGCTCATAATCTTTTCCCAATCAAGAGCAAAAGAGTTTTCTGTTCAAGCATTTTGAAATAGTGTCTAAATTTCAAGGATACTTCTCCAAACAAGAGGTGGTCTCACTCAGCTTCTGTAGAATAAAAACTCAGTCTCAAAAGGTAGATGTTAACCAGGAAGTTCGGACCTGAGATGAGACTGAATGTCATTATCTGTTCTACTCATGAGCCATACTTCAGATACAAGAACGTTCCAGTCTTTTTATTTGTAGTCACCAACGTATAGGTCTGGCCTCCGTGTCTTAAAGTTTATTGATAAGATGTAACTCGTAGCATCTGGAAGTATTGAACTCAGGATCCCAAAACAGAAATAGCAGAGAGGGATGGTTGGAAATGATCAGAATTAGCTTCCTTATTATAGTCCACTTTTGACAAAATCAGCTGACTCTCATCCACTTGAGTGGGCACAGGTTTCAGGGAGGCATTGTCTTTTGCTTCCACTCCCCATTTTAGTTTCACTCACGGGAATGGTTGTGACTAATTTCACTGGGCTTCCCCAAAAACACAAATGTTGGTCTAGCTCATAGACTTTTCTCAGGCCTATAATCTCGTGCCTGACCTTTTCCGGTGTTTCTTAGTCTACAGCTGTCTCCTTTCTGTTCCCCTATGACATTGATCTGTGTTGTTCCCCCTCTGCAAACAAAGGAACAGTCATCTCACACGGCACAAACACTTGTGTCACACCTCCCTCTTGAAATTAGTATTCTTTTAAACTGGTTAACACATTTGTACCGTCTCTGACACCCTTAACTATGACAACTATGGAACAAAACACTGTACAGTGAACAAACACATCGCTTGGAGCAGATTAGATTAATTACCTTTCAGGACAGTGCTTAGATTAATTATTTTGTTTGTGCGGTATGTTTGTTAAGTGGTCTGCCTGATTGCTGCCTGGAAGACTGATTACTTGTTACATTTACCTTGTGGTTTCTGTGGGGAAAACATCTTTTTAAGGATTCCTCACTTCCAAAAGCCCGGGGGGGCGGGGGGGTTGACCTGAGAATGCAGCAGTAGGAAAGCTTTGAAACAGAGAACTGTGGGAAATGAGTTCTTTAAATAAACACCTACAGTGGCAGCTGGAGTAGCCATCTCATCTGTTTAGCATCAGGAGAAACAATCAATGGTAAAATTGAGTTAATGTGAGCCCAACAGCACACCATTTCAACTTTAAGGTTGAAGTGAATAAGCACTGGGGATTGCCCTCAGTGAACTGGAGGTAAAAATAGCAAGACCACAGTGCTTTTGTTTTTTTTTTTTTTTTTTTTACCTTTTGACCACTGGGTACCCACTTCCTGGTGCCAGTCAGTCACCAAAGGACTGCTGAAGCTACTTCTTTCTCTTCCAGTTTGCTCCATGAAGGGTCCATCTGAAGCTCTCAGGACAGCCAGGTGAAGGCTACGTCCTGTGTTCAAGGACTTATGGTCAGCAGTGGGGAAAGGCTTACGATATTAGGAATCTTGAAAATTTAAATGAGGAACACTTTTGAAAGAAATGAGTTATGGATTAAAAATAAAAATGCCTTTTGTTCTGTGAAAGGTTAAACTGAGCTATCAATGATAGGCCACAAAAAAAATTGACTGCTTAGGCAAAAGAGTGTGTTAATGCTTATCTGTTTCCCTGAACATTTGTGTTTATATTCAAGAAAAATTATAGGGACTCAGACCAGCTCCATGCATCCCTGGGCATCCCTAAATGGAAAATATTGTACCTTCCCCCAGAAGAGAAAGGCTTAAGAACATTACTGTTTTCCCAGACATTAGGCCCGTTGTCATTTAGGCCTAATAAGCATAATTTAAAATGACAAAAGTAATAGTAGATATTTAGAAATAGGCTTAAAAAGTTAGGCTTTTAATATTATAGGTTAAACAAAGAGAGCATTTTAACTAATACTTTTCCCAACCAATATAAAATAACGCAAAAAATAAAATGTTGAACTGAAGAAAATTATCTTTTAGTTGGCCTTCCGTGTGTAGTTGGAGATGTCAGAAGAAAAATCATTTGCAGACTCAAAACAGCAAAATATTCTTTAGTATTTAAAATAATTTTGCACTTAGATTATTAAATATGAATGGCCATCATGCTGAAACAGTACGTGTGAAAAAACACAGCCCAGATCACTGACACTGGGACAGTGAAAAATGAGAGGATGACAGAGATGTGACATTTGTTTCTGAGGGAGCTGTTTCTCTACGGTTGTGCAGAGCGCAGAAATAAAGGAAAATACATTAGCCCCGCTGAAAAAAGTATTTAAAGCCCTTTTGATTGAATTTTCTTTTCCTTGTGACTGGAAAGCTAGAATTGCATGGGGATGAAATCTGTAAGTGGCTTCCTTTCTTGTTAACTGTGCTGTTGTCTTGTGGGGCCACAGACCTGAGTTCAACACCAATGTGAAGTTCTAGTTACTGGAGTTTGTACAAAGTCACCCCGGACATCCCACCATCAGGTTGCTGCCTTGGGAAGCTGAGCTGAGACTAGTGCGACAGCAGAGCTGCCTGTGAAACAAGTTGTCTGTGGTTTGAAAGTTCGAATCCGGCATATCTAGAATTAACATGAACCCAGAGAAATTAACTTGATTGTTTTCCCAAAATATCCCAGCTTCCTACTTTCTTTGGCTTTCTCATACATGATTGTGTCTTCTTTTGACTAAAGCCTATTCTACTAAAATGGATAGCTTATGATCAAAGTAAATAGCCCATAGCATTGCTCTGAAAATATAAGTCATTTCAAGAAACTAAAAACATCCATCCATCTGGGAAGTCACTGGATTGTTCATAAGCTGTTATTGTCTAATTGTAAAAGCAGCCTACTAAATCTCTCTGATAATGTGACTTAAAACTGGCTTGCATGTGGTGTTCATTAACATCTTTTCACTATGCTATGATCAGGCCTCAACCATGTAAAGGTCTTGGTATTTCATAGTACGATGTGGCTGTTCTTTATAAAGGAAAAGGCATTGCTGATCCACTGTCACTCTCAATCCAAGCTTAGCTCAAGCAGCTTGTCTTTCCATTAGCCTGCCATCAGTCTCATCATGTAACTACAGGAGTGTCTTGGGTGAGAAGTGCTGGACAGTTTCTAGAGCCACAAGTTGCTAATGATTCTCACTCATTGTAATTCAAAGACTAAATGCACTTGTTCTGTGTTATGACTCTTACTAGACTCTATATCCCAAGTCTTGTTTTTTATTTATGTGTATGAATGAAAAGCATAATCCCTCTAATGCCTCCAGATATGTCAAGGCTTTGTGAGAGAACCTGCAAAGGAAAAAAAAAATTAACTAAGAATACTTGAAACTAGGGGATGTAGCTCGGCGGTAGAATGCTCATCTAGTACTTTCAAGGGTCAGAGTTCAATACCTGGAAACACACACATACCCCTATCACACTATACCACACCATGTCACACACACATGCACATGCACATCACACAACACACACACTATACTACACAAAAACCATACACACACACCATGCTACATGCATATAACCCATACATATACAATACTAAATATATACACCATACCACATCACATCCAAGCATCACATAACACACACACCCCGTACTAAACATGACACACGTACACACATAAATAAATAAATAAATAAATAAACAAACAAATAAGAAAAGACTATTTAACATTAACTAAGGTATCTGAGGTAGGCTGGAAACCTTTCTCTAGAGGAGACTGAGCAAGAGGTCAGAAAGGCTGAGGGAAAATCCAGGCTAGAACAGCCCCATCAGCAGATATCTACAGAAAAGTCCCTGTTCAAGTATTTTCTTAAGCATAGAGAAAGAGAAGAGAGAGACTGGAGGTAAGAGGGGAAGGCTGGGCAGAGAGGTCTTTTGATGGGCTGTGCACACCATTCCACTGGCTTTTCCTTGAAAAAAAAAATAGAGCATAAATGAAGGGTTTAATCAAGAGAATGGCTTCTGTCTCATTAGTGTCATTACTGTCTAACAGAAGTAATCAGCCACACATTATGCCTGTCAACATGTCCAAACTGTTATTTTCTTCATTGTCTACTCAGAGCTAGCTTCCATTATGACAGATTTGACTTTGAAATGTTTGGGCTCCTCAAAGGCTCAGAAATTTGCCTCTCTGGGGTGAACTTCTGACTTCTATTTTCCTTCTGGAACTACCTGTCAGACATCTATTTTCCAAGCTTACTTAGAAAGGTAAATCTGACTCAGAACATAATTGTACATTAGCTAAAATGAAATAAAACATTAATCATATGACATCTGCTGCTTGGATCAAAAAGGTAGTGTAGAAGCAAGTTTAGGTCACAATTTGTCACATCAGAACTAGAAAGTGTTTCATGAAATCACTGTGAGAACATGGCTGAAATCCATTGTATTAGTTAACTTTCCATCACCAGAATAAAATATGTGAGTAGATCAACCCCAAATGGAGAAATGGTTTATATTGGTTTACAGTCTATGGAGTTCAAGTTGATGGTTTCTTTCATCTATAGCAAAGCAAAACACCCTATCTGAGAGCTTGTGTTATAGCAAAGCCACTTAGGGAACAAAGACAAGGGGCGAAATCTAATGCTGCAGACATATACTTAGAAGATTTAGAAATTTGCCTTCTAATGTGCATCTGCTTTGGTTTCTTTTCTGCTGTTGTGATAAACCACTCTGATCAAAAGCAACTTATGGGAGGGAAGGATTTATAAGCTTTAAGATTTCAGGTCATAGTACATCATTGAGAGAAGTCAGGGCAAGGAACAACACTGTGTTGGCTTGCTCTCAAGCACACACTTAGCTCACTTTCTAATTCATCATAGGGTCACTCACCTACCAGTGATATGTCCCTCCCCACCTCCACCTACAGCCATTGCTAGGGTTAGAGACACCAGCCACCATCCCTAGCCTATTCTGTGGATTTTAGGGACTCAAATTCAGGTCCTCTTGGTTGTCCAATGCAGTCATCTCACTAGCCCTTGAGTCTTTTTAATTTAAAACAATCCAAGAATCAAAAGCTGAGAATGTAAGCATTTTTGATGCTTAAATGAATGATTTGTAGTGGTTTTATATAGCTTTTCTAGTCACCTGGTTTGGAATCAATTGAGAACACAAATACCAGCTTGACTTTGTACAACTAATTTGATCACTGTGGGTCAACCTGGTCAAAGGTTAGACACAGTCTAAGGAGGATTAGAACTCTCTTTGCACTTTGGACCTGGATGGGAGAAGACTATGTGTAGGTCAGATGAAAAGATGCAAAGCAGGTAGGGAGCCATTTTTTTCTCTGTGATCTCAGCAGGGTTTTAGATTCCCACTTCACTCAGTACACCTCCCTTCCTGTTTTTTTCTTTATGTTTCAGGAGCTTTGGGACCAGAGGGACCCAGGAAACCTTCTTTATTCAGAATCATCTTATTATTAGAACACTGTCAGTGATAACAGGACCTTTTATCTCATTTAAATTCTTTGAACAAATGAGATTAAAACATTACGGAAACTAGACACTTAGGTTAATCCCTCACCCTACCAAGACACTGGCATCTTACCCCATGCCACTAAAATCATCTACATTGAACTTATAGGATGAAATTCATTAAGTTGAATGCTCTTGTAGGATTATATATTCTTAGAGTTAATGTTTGCCCAGGGTTATTCTTAATAAGTACTTTAATGGCTCTAAAAAGTACTTGTTTCACTTTAATAGAGGTTGAGGGGGGAAATCATATGATGTTGCTGGGGAAAAAATGTCATTACATTCAAATAATGTAGGGTATGTCTCTGAGTTAGCAAGTCTTATTTGAACTAGACACAACTGAATGAAAAAAAAGAAATGAAGAGAAAAACCCCACTGTATAACAGGCTGAGTATAATGCATTCTGTTGAAAAGGGCACATAAAATGGAGATTCAATTTAAATCTTTTAAAACATGTTTATATTTTATGTTTAAGTATGTGTGTCTGTGTGAATGTATATGCATGTCAGCAGTCCAGAAGAGAGTGTTGGATCTCATGGAGTCAAAGCTACAAGTACTGTGAGCTACCTCACAAAGTTAGAAGCCAAATTCAGGTCTCGGGAAGAGCTAAAAGGATTCAACCACTAAGCATCTCTCAAGCATCCACTTAGACTTTTTCAGTGGCCTGCATAGTCATTCATGTGTGGTTCATAAATATGGCAAACACTCAGAAAGAAATTTTAATTTGTTAAGTATTTTTCTGTATATGGTTTTGCTCTTTTGTGACACTATTACTATCTTCTTTTATAAACTAAGAAAGTGAGACATGGAAATACAGTAACCCACCTGAATTTATAATTATGCAGATTCCCACAAAATCTGTTGCCCATCTCCATAGGATCCAAGTGGACACAATCCAGGATGCGTTTTTAAAAATAGGGGTATGGGATGCCCCTCAGTGGATGCACTTTGACAGCCAGTCTCAGGAAGAATAGGCTTCAGTCTTGCGTTGTACCTAGGAGAATTTTGTTGTTTCGTTAAAACTCCTGGAAGAAGGAAAATTATGATTACATGGAATTCAACATATTTCATGTGTACAGTCCACAAAAAAAAACAGAAAACAAAGTAACTTAATACTTGAAAGAAGTCCTAAGTAAATGGACTTCTAAAATACTAAAAGTACTTAAAAGAAACACAGATCTTGAAAAATGGGGCTTTGAAATGGCTGAGTGGAAATCAGAAAACTATCAAGATTGCAGGCACCAGTATGTATACATTCCAATAATCTTCTTTATTTTAATTAAAAATATACTTTATTTTATGTATCAATAAATTTACACCTAAATTTAGTGGGTTTTGTGTTTGTGTGTATATGTGGTTGTGTGTGTGTGTGTGTGTGTGTATGTGTGTGTGTGTGCCTGTTGCTAGTATATTAAGATTTAATTGACTTTTAAGCACAAGAAAAAAAGAGAAAAATTTCAGGTCACATATGTGAAATCACAAAACGAAGTAAATAAATAAGAATAGAAAACTATTTCCACAACACAAAATTATATAAATCATTTATTCTAAGAGGATCAATGCAACAGATTTATTCAAAAATTAATCACATCTATTTACTATTGTGTGGATCAATATTATTATATTAATTTTAGTCTTCCAATTTTCTTCTTCCTCCTTTTTTCCATGTTATTTTCTTATTACTTTTTTTTTTATGCATCCAAAACGTTAAAACAGTCTGAAACTAACATCTTTAAGTTCTTCTTATCTGTTTCTCTGGCCCTTATACTGTCTAGCAAACATGTTCTGGAAAAAAAATTCAGATTTCTAAATAACAGGAAGACACTAACAAGAGTCTCTGAAAGTATCATTGGTAGCAGGAATTAGGCTATGGAAGGAATCAAATGTAGGGGGTTTAGAGTTAATAGGTCACCTAACAACCAGAATCACACACACACAATACCTTGGAGGTTACTTAGTTCATCTCTGTACTTGTTTTGGATAATATTCAAATATATAAAACCTATTGGAACTTATTTCTACTATGATTTCCTCAAGCTAGACTCTTTGCTTTTCCTCTCCAAAATATTGTTCTCTTTGCCATGAATAATTTCCACTTTGTACTCTTGTTTTGCCACCATTTTATGTTCTTTTCCTCAAAGTAAAAAAAAAAATCTAGATTTCCTATTTACTTCATCCACATATTAACTACTTCTCTCTAGACTGTAAGAGATATACATTAGGTCTAAGCTACAGAGTTTTATTTTTATTGGATATATATTTACATATCTTCATCGTTTTCTTTAAATCTTAAGTGATAAATATAATACTGTATTCTGTCATTTTAATATCGTCCTGTTTATTCAAATTCCAGAATAATGGAAATTTACTATTTAGGTCAAATACTCACTATAAATACTGAGCTAGGTGAAAGGCACACCATAGAATTATGATTGTGTGAGCATTCCATTCTCTCCTTTTGAATGCAAATTATAGCTTATGTATAAAGGGATTCTGGGATGAACAAGGATATGTACACTGGAGATTAACATGTTGTTCTGCCTCCAGTACAGTAAACAATGATTGAATAGTGAAAACACTCATTTGAGCCCTTTACAATTGGAGTTTCTTATGACCTCATCACATCAAAACCAGTTGACTCCTTGGTTTTCTCAGCTTTTCAGATACCCTGTATGAGCTGGCCCTGACAAGTGATTTCTGCTAATAAAGACCATAAAGAGGCTGATTCTGGTTTTGCGGGCTATTTTCTTAGACTTCTTTGTGTCGTCTTACCATACCTATCTCAGAGACTAAATGAGATGATTGCCTGCCTTCTTCAGCAGGGAAAAGGCCTGTCCTTCGTCCAACATCAGTCATAACCGGTGCAATGGCTAGAGCAGCATGAACTTTGGTTGTATCAACAGTAATGAGGCAGAAACAAATGCTGCTGGAGTCACAATTCCTGGCAGAGTTGCCCTATAGCTTTTGACCAGGGTCTTCCATGGCAGTCACTGCAAGACATTTTTTTTCTTTCTCCAGAACATATTACTTCTAACCATTTTGAGGCTTTAGTCCTTAGGTTAACACTCCTACCTATAAGCTCTGGACCAAACACAACTCCAGCAGCATTGTGAGGTATTATCTTGATACTGATAGTTTGTATCTCAATGAATCAGTTATTTCCTTTTGTATAGATACACACATACATCATACACCACACACACACAGAGAGAGAGAGAGAGAGAGAGAGAGAGAGAGAGAGAGAGAGAGAGAGAGAGAGAGAGAGAGAGAGAGGATTGAGCCAGGCTGACTCCATGACAGGATGTAAGGTGCCAGTCCAGATTAGGTCTAAATTCCTGTTTTCCAGAAGTGAGCAGACCAGTTCCTGGAAAACCCACAGCCCACAGGCAGCCAATCAGAAGCTGCCCCACCATCTGGCCTGAGCCCCAAATAGTCAGCAACAACTCTGGAAACCCCCCAGGGCCCTAGCCAATCCCATAAACGCCTATATTCTTAGAAATAAAGGTAACCAATCAGGATAAAGGTCACCTACCCCTGCGGAGAATTCCCCTAAGCAGCTTTAAATTGAGCCTGTGAGCTCACCCTAGGGTCACCATTTTGATGAATGGTTGACCCCTGTATGCTGGATTTCTGCAGCATACAGAACGTTCTTTGCTTTTGTATCCTATTTGAATCTGGAGTATCATTCTTTGCGTTCCGCAGATCCTTACACCACCACACACACACACACACACACACACACACACACACACACTCAGTGGATTTTTTTTTTCTGTTTTCCTGTACATACTTCTGCTTTCTTCATTGGCAAGCCTGACAGATGGAAGACACTGATTCAAAGATAGTCCTTTTCATAGAGAAAGAAGATTTCAACTAATAATACAATGCCTAA
Source organism: Mastomys coucha (assembly GCF_008632895.1). Lineage (NCBI taxonomy): Eukaryota > Metazoa > Chordata > Mammalia > Rodentia > Muridae > Mastomys > Mastomys coucha. Next base: position 58,143,636 of record NW_022196898.1, on the reverse strand, counting down.
AATGAGCTAAGGAAAATCAAGGGAATATTCTAGAGAAATCCTCAGTAATTATAGACAAAGCACTGGATAGTTATTATGGGCCAGAAGCCAAAGAGGTGAAAGAAGTGATCTCAGTTATTTTTAATTGATTTATATTATGAATCCTTAAATTCATTGATCCAACAAATATTTGCTAAATTCCTGCCATGTGACAGACACTTAATCCATGAAAATATGAAGATGAGCAACATAGACTAAATCTCTGCTGCCATGAAATTGACAGTTTAACAGAGAATAAAGACATCAGACAGATATTGAGTGATTATTTAGTCAGACATGTGATAAATGTTATGTATACATGTAAGGTTTTATTAGAGTGATCATACAATTCTCAGGAGCCATAGAGATAGCAAGAAGTGGATATACCAGACAGGAAATACTGGGAGTTAAAATTCCTTTCTATAAAAATAAAAATAAATATTAAAATTCATAAAATATTATTATCTGAAATTTATTTTAGATATCAGGTTTATTACCAAGTCATTTAACAACACATGGGTAGCAATGTATCACTTATAATTCAACATTTAAAATTGTAAGATAAGCACAAGCTTTTAAATAGCCTGCTGATTATCTACAAAGAAATTTCACCCGAGGCATTTAATTGTATGGAGGAGAACTAAAGTATATACTAAGAGTGTCATCAAACAAGAATATAAGGTGAAGTATGTGCATGTTGGTCAGTGTATCTGAGTGCTATTTACATATTTTTGAGGTTAAAAAGCATGACATAGTTTGATTTATTCTAAACTGTAAGTTTGCATAAAGGATTTATAAATCTATTTTCTTTTTTTAAAAAAGATTTATCTTTTTTTAAAAAGATTTATTTATTATTATATGTAAGTACACTGTAGCTGTCTTCAGACACACCAGAAGAGGGCATCAGATCTCTTTATGGATAGTTGTGAGCCACCATGTGGTTGCTGGGATTTGAACTCAGGAACTTCGGAAGAGCAGTCGGTGCTCTTAACAGCTGAGCCATCTCTCCAGCCCCCTATAAATCTATTTTCAAATCCATGTTGTAATACAATTAACAAGAGAACTGAAATCTGAATGTTTTCAGAATGTTCATAGCACATGAAAGCAGACAGGGAGGGAGACAGGGCAGGCCACTGGAAAGCCAGGAAGGAACATCATGGTAGGAGATGAGGCCATCTCAGAGGAGAAGGCACCAACACGGAGGGTGGGGGGATTTAAAGAATACAAAAGAATAAGGTGTGTGTGGAAGGCTAGATGTGGGTTATTTCATTAAACGGGAGATATTGTTTATTGTAAAGAAAATACAATAAGCTCAGTGTGGGTTTGGAATGCTTAACTATGGGGTTTAGATTCTGTTTTCGAGTTTATGCTATTGGGCTCAGTATGGAAGCTGAGAAAACTCACTTCAGAGATGGAAGCTTAAAAACAAAAGCTTTCTTTTCTGAACACTCAGGGAGGTGGTCAGCCCAGGATTTGAACTGTATCCCTCAAGGGAGATCATACAACATTTTTATAGGATGGAAACACACAGCAATGGGGACTCAGGGTGGGCTGTTGCATTGACTAATCATATTTTGACACAAGTGGTTAAGCAAGGAAGTTAACATTGGAGACCTGGATTTATCCAGGTCCCCTGGTTTCAGGGTCTTTCGGCTGGCTTTTTAAGTCAGGTCCCCTCCTGGACTCTGTCCTTCTAGAGTGATGAATGAAGAAAGTAATGGGCAAGCTGCATGAAGTCAATTCAGTGAAGACAGAAAGTAGGTTTTTGATTCATGAGCCTTGGTTTAGATAACAGGATAGCAGCACCCTCATCCCTTACTGGTTAATAGACAAATATGAACATCTGAAGGAGTAGGATAGGAGCTGGGTTCTTGGACCTGGGAAGATGATCTAAATTTTGATACTCCCAGCCAGGTGGAACTGACTCCTGATATGGCTAGACTCAGGAAACTGTCTCCTAACAATGCCAGTAAAGACTTGGTGGCAAGTGGGTGTTAGATCAAAGTAGAAACCAGTCTGGTCAAACAATGGTGACAGTAAGTTACCAAAAGTAGCTGCTGGTAATTGTGAAAATAAATAGCTGGAAGCCTACAATTGTGGTCAGCGGTCTTGTTGAATTGTGGCAAGGGCATGCAGACTTGCTGGTACTTCCCTTCTGTTGAACAAACACAAATGAAAATTGCTCCTTTCATCCGCCGACCAAATGCAAAATGCAGAAAAGGGAAGAGCACAAAGAGGGTAATTTGTGGTCTATTGGTTGCTATGTGTGGGTGGTCAACATTTGGTTTTGTTTTCTGATGCACAACTTTAACTATAATCGTGAATGTTTATCATTTAGAAACATAGCTGTATTAATAATTGAAGAGAGAAACTCGAGGGGTCTAGGGGCAAAGGAAGAAGCTCATTCTGTGCCGTACAATGCTGTGGTGTTGACCACTTGTACACCTGTGGGTCACTGAGCCAGGATCATTGCTGAAAGGTAGGGCAAGCCATAGACTCCATATTGTCTTTATCCTAAAGGGAAATGGGAGTGCATCGAACCCCAAGGCTGTCAAACATGGCAAATTCCCATATCCTCACTGAGAACATGTGACTACACTGTTACAACTCTTTGGGGGAAGATTGTGTGACTGGGAATGGAGGTGGAGTGGAAGCTAATAACTATTCTAGGTCTGCCCCCTTCCCTTTCTCCCCACCCCACCTCCTACCCGCTCCCTTCTTTGCCTGTGCCCCTTCCTTTCTTCCTGCCTTACACGCCTTCTAAAATCTTAAGCTAGGCAAACTGAAATCCTAAGGCCTGTGCTAATTTTCAGGATACATTTTGTACTCTTTCCATTTAGACATTAATCAGGAAGTTGGTCTTTTAGAAGTGTGAATCATGAATAGTGAATATGAAGCATTTTAAGAATGTAACAGGAAAGATATTAGCACTTTGGGGACAGCTGCTTAGTGGAGGGAAAGAGCTAATGAATACTCTAAGTTATCCAGCTCCTTTCATCCATGGTAATTAGCCTTAACAAGGCAAGTTAAAAAAAAATTCTTTCCAAGTCTTGTACAGTGTAACTTCCCACTTAGCATTTCTTGTCTCTTTACAAGCCATATAACCTGAGGCAATCCACAATGCTCCCTGTGGGAAAGATGTATTTGAAAGCTATGCTTAAGGCACATGCCTTTACTAATTTTATCGGAAAAAAAACTCCACAATTTTAACATTTATTCTTACATTTTGATAGTCAAGAATTTGGTATTGGGATTTAGATTTTGTTATGTTTTATTTTACAAATATAAAGTATGATAAGACCACAAATCATAACCCAAATATATTTTGATTAACACTGATTAAGTATTCTTAAATAAATCTTTACGGTCCATATAATTTAAGTGAAGGGACAGAAATATCACAATTTACTGCCACATCTAAAAGAACTATAGATACTAGGCTACCTTGTAATTGATAGCTGCCATTAGGTAACAAAAGATTATCTTGAGCTTTCTTAGAATTTAATTGAACAAGTTTATGTTCCAGTTTTTCCTTTCTGCCTGTAGGGGATGCACGCATGTATGCACACACACACATACACACACACTCACACTATCCTTTTTCAGAATTTATAAACACTTTCTCATCCACCCCGGCTTTTCACCCTGTTGCACATTTCTGAAGTTGGTTACTCCTTATGGTGACAGTGAGGGAGAGAGACATTTTATCGATCCCCTACTCCCACACCATTTATTGGAGGTTGACACACTCCTGCCATTTTTCCCCTTTATAGAGATGATTTCATTAAAACAGCAACTCCAAACTTCTAGTGGATTAAGCCACAGAGTCAAATCCTCTGCAAGCTTATGACAATCAATGTCCATCCTTCCCTATGAAGCTAAAAGCCTATATATGGATTTTACTTTGATTTTTGTAAGTGCTTTTAAAATGGCTTTTATATAATTCTATGTCTCTGAGAAGAATTCTTCTTTATATCTCCTTGTTTTTATATCCTTTTATATTGGCAATTTAAAACAAAGAATGCATTTTTTTTAAGATCTTTAACTGATGTCAATATTTTATATTCTGTTTGGATTGGATGTTGGACTCAGCCTATGATTAGCAAGGTCTAAGGCAGAAGCTGAACCCAGTCTTCTTGATCACTTCCCCACTGTGAGTTTCATCAAGCATTCTTGCCTCTAGGATGCACACACAGAGCTCATGTTTCCAGTAAAAAGAACTTTTTAATAAAGCACACAGACAGGATGCTTCCTGGAACTTGGATGTAGTAAGGAATTTGGCCTGTTTTCTCCTCCACCCCTGATGCTGACTCTCTTGACTGCGTCTTTAGTCAAGACTCTATCTTCTAGTACTTCTTGTAGCAGACACCAAGTATCTGCTGAGTAAGCCAATGTGTATGTGAGTGGCTGTTGCTGGAAGGACTAGTCTTGGCATGCTTTTCTTGCTGTCCTGTATTCTAGTTCAGTAGGCTTTCTTAGGAAAATGGATTCTTCCTTGACTTCCCTCAAGAATTACAGAACAGAGGAAACAGGAAAAAAAGTCTTTAATAAATGTATTCAAGAATAGGGAAGAAAATCCAGAAACTTTGTCATATGGTTATAAGAAATTCATCCCTCCTAGAATAGAAAGCATTTCCACTAGTGAAATTCAACACTGGTACTACTTAATCTTTGGTTCTGTTAGTCAGGCAATGGGATGCAATGGTGAGAAAAGGTAGTGGTGGAAAAACTTGCCAAAAGGAAATCAAATAATTGTCAACTATGATTAATAGGATAATTATCAGGTACTGAAAAATTCCATTCAGTATTAAGATTTGAAAGTTCACAAAGCCTAGATGAGATCAATGTGTTACATGGAGATTTCTGAAAAGCATTGGGTTTCTTTTTTGAAACCACGTTTACTTACTCTAAATTACATAGTCTGCTAAATTTTAAATATTAGGACTAAGAATTATGGGTTCAAAGCATATGCTGATATAATACTTGAAGTATTATTTTTGTTACAAGTAGAAGAAAAGGGTTGTACAGAAAATTATAAGGAATTAAGCAGACCCGAGAGAGCCATGGCAAGGACAAGGGCATAGCTCTCTACTGGTATTCTGATTGGGTATAGCTTCTTAATTTAATATCTAGCAGTGACTGACATACTTAAGAAATATAATTTAAATTTAAATATTGAAATCTCTTTAATTTCTTTGCCCTCTCCTTATTTAAAATTAATCGTTGCGACCCCAAGCTCCCCCAGCACTGTCTTCTCAGTTCCAGTCACATGCAGCTCCAATTCCTGAGTGTTTCCATTCCTTGCCTTCCTTCTTTTATGCGACCTGGAGCCACCTGCCTCATTAATCTTCTTTCTCTAAACCACAAAAGAAACTTCCTGCATGTGTGAGTGGAAATGGGGAAGGCAAGAAACACCCTCTTTAACAGGGATATCAGGAGAGCAGGCTACAGTTACCATTTTCCCCTTATTTTAGAGTAGATGTTCCAAGTGGGTGACATTGATGAAGTCATTTAGCCCTCTGATCTAGTTCCTTATTCATAAGATGATGAGAAAAGTCACAAAGAAAAATCAAAAGGGAATAGTGTGTGGGCTGCCTGCCATCTGTAAAGGACTGTTGCACTATTTGTTATTATGTTGGCATTTTAGCCTATTAGAGGACTCTTTAGCCTATGGGAGGACTCCTCTGTCTCCCTCCTTTCTGCCAGGGTGTCTAGTGAAAACCACTAGTTTGCCTCAAGTTTTAAACTAAAGATCTCATCCACAACTTTCTTTCACCTCATGTTAACATTAATTGTTTTTCCTTCTGTGTTTAAAGCATCAAAGGATTAAGGAGTTAAAAGGGTATTGATTTTACCATTAGAAATTACAATATCACTAGATCACAGCACATAACAGTACAATGTATGGAATATAGTAGAGAGTTCAGCAACTGGCCCTCAGCTGCATTACCAACAGAGCAGAGACATATAAAATCTCTACACTGAAAAAAAAAAAAAAAAGGTAAGACACTGCTTATGGGACTATTTTGGAGATTCATTAGATGATACATTTCAAAGATCATAAACACCTCACCTGGTGGTCAGAAGACTATCATCAGATTTGCTCATTACTATAGGAAGAGAGAGGTAAGTGTGGGTTTTGGCCTGTGAGAGTAAGAGAGGGCCACTCAGGGAGAGGGAACAGATCAGATGTGAGTGTTCCAATGGGGTATTCTGTGCAAGATGGCTCACCAGACTCTACCCATATTAGAGAGCTTGGGGTTTCCTTGAGACACTTTGCTTGAAAGAATAAGATGAATGAGCCATTGAGAAAAAAATTCTGACACAAACCTTAGGTCTCCACATGGACATGCTTATACATGTGAACATGCATAGTCGTATCCCACCACCACCACCACCACCACCACCACATAAACCATACATAAATACATGTAAAAAAAAAGGAGAATAAAAAAGTAAAATTTGCATAATAGTAAAGAAATCACATAATCAGCACAAATCCATATTACACGCCCACCAGAAGCTGTTAGCAACTGTAGGTTGTTCATTAGTCTCATATTTACTCTTCACTTTCGTTTCGCCACCCAATTCTATCAACTCTGACTTCCAAACGTCTTTTAAACCTACATAAGCTGTCTAGTACTCACTGCACTTCTCCCTTCCCAGCACTTTTCTCCAGTAACAGACCCTCCAGTGACGCTCTTTCCCTACCGTCATTCACTGTCTTGCCCTGAGGTGTTTGACTAGATTTCACAGGTAGCATAGAGTGCTGAATAGCTCTCCTTCCCTGTCCATTGCATGTATGTCCACCCTTAGCCTCCTTTCCTTTCCTTACATTGTCTATCTCAATATGGCATCACATGCTTCTCTCAGTCCAAAGACCCTCTGTTTCTAATTCCTGCGTCACCTGGAGTCTTCCTGCAAGCAGCTCCCACAATTGGTTCTTCTGTCTACTTTCTAAGATCAGCCTCCTGGTTTTTGTTTGTTTGTTTGTTGTTTGTTTGTTTTATTTCCTTGTACTGAATACCATCCCTCACCAAAATGAGGGATGGTATTTCCCTTCATTATTGGAGCTCATCTTAATATTTCCCTTCTTAAGTAGCCCTACAAAGTAAGGAGATCCAAAAGTGGCCTTCACTTCACATCTTCTCACCAGCACCCCGTTTCTGTAGTCATCATAATAAAATCCTGAAGGAACTTCCCATACCTTCATTTTCTACCTCCTATGACTCCTACTCCAAATCATTTCATTTACTGAAAGTTGCATGCCAATTTCATTCCTTTGTGCTTGCTCCTTAGGAAAAAAATTATTGGAGTTTCTCTCTCTCCCTCCCCTCCCTCTCTCCCCCTTTCTCTCTCCCTCTCTCTCTCTCTCTCCCTCTCTCTCTCCCTCTTTCTCTTTCTTTCTCTCCCTCCCCT